>NW_006800142.1:98130-202214 GCF_000485575.1 Poecilia formosa
CTGTCCGATCACCTAAAATCCCAATTAAAGGCGTGGACGGTTGTCGTTTTAGCCTGACGAAATGTGCTGAAGCTTGAAGGGTGTGTGTACCTTTTGCAAGACAGTGTGTCTAGTTTTATCCATAAGAGGAATATTCCAACTTCTACTGTGGTTGACAGTATTCTGTATTCTGCTGTGGTTCCAGATGGCTCATTTACTTGAGATTTAGCACTTTTTGGATATGTTGCCTTGGCCAAAACGCCACTTCACCACTGCCAAAGGATGAGTAAGAAAGTTTTTTTTTTCTTTTTTCCCCCCCATCTCTTTTTTTATGTTCTCCTCCAAAGCTCGGTTTTGTTGATGGACGAAGGCTGGAGTTGCCAAACTGCTCCCAATGTTTACCTTGGAACACAAATCAGACAGGAAGTAGAAGTACAGCACTTTAAAAAAAATATATATATATATATGTATATATATTTATATATTGCTCCACTGGAACCTGTGAGCGATAAAAGCAACCGAGACTTTCATATTCTTCGTTCAGTCCACACAGAAATCCAGTAAATCAAATCGGCATTTGGACTGTGCGAAGGTAAGTTGACAATTTTAGCTGTAAACCAAGTTAACTTTAGGTGCAAACGACTGCCAGTGATGTTCACATTTACGCCAGTTTTCTCCGAAATCCTGAACCCGACTTGGATTTTTGTTTCTACTCTCAGAAAGCAGCCGTTTGTTTCTCAGGAATGTGAACGCTTCAACAACACGCTGGTTCCAGAAGTTTATTTTGTTTGTTTGTTTGGTTTCGTTTTTTATACTCCAAAAGAGTTCAGTGAACAAAAACCCAACATGAAGCAATCCAGATGTGTTTTGGATTAGCAAAGAAACTTAGATGAATGTGTTAAACGTGTGATGAAATGAGATCAACCACTATTTTATGCTGTTTTTATTTATTCATTTTGATTGTACTGTGTGATTTTTACTTTGGAAAAAAAAAGTGTTTCCTTGTGTTGTTGATTTACTCTGAAAACGGGGTATACGGTATTTCAGCTCCCTCCAGCCCCCGATCCTTGGGTTTGGCTCGGAAAGCATTCCTCGTGTGTGAAAACCTCTTTCGTCCACGTTGTCGAGAATGTGTGCGAAAGCACGGAAAACCTGTTTGTTGCACTGTCGTTCACGCCTCTCTACTTGTAAATGCTGATGTAAAAACGTCACGTAGGCACGTCTGTTGGTTCAAATCTCCACGTAGGGGAAAACATTCAAAGTCGCATCTTTGATCGGATAGGAAACATTAAGACACTTTATTGCTGAAACGGCTGCCAGACACTTGGAAAATAATTTAATGGTGCAGTTCTTTCCTCTACAGCGACATAAATATACATTTATCTTCTCTTCATTCATTTACGGGAGCCGTTTTCTCCTGCAATCCACCATGCCGTTCCATCATCTGTCCACGTGGTGGCAGTGTTGAGATAAATTTGGATCACTACAAACACCTAATGCATGATATTTTTCCTTCTCCTCAAAAAAAGCGTCTCCACGGCCAACCGTAAACGTGAACGCGCCCGGTTCGGTTTGGAATGCACACCGACCGGACTCGGTGAGGAAAACGCTGGCATGGACTCCACCACCTGCGCATCAACGCAGAGGGTGGACATGCGTGCTGGTGTTTGTGTGACCTCCTACCGCAACCCCTCCCCTGTGTCGGAGCACTGATGCTTTGTGAATGAATGGATGGTAATTTTACACCTGCCACATATTTTTCTTGTGACAACTCGATTTAGAACCACGATAACTATATTTTATTATTGGTTTATAGTGTTGTGGAATAAAGAAATGTGCATTACGGTATCGTTTGTGTCGTGCGTCCAATGTTTCTATTTAGACTGAACGGATTGCAATAAGACAGAGGCACGTAATCGATGGATCAGTATCTGATATCAGTGCCTTTCAAGAATTTAAATGGTAGTCGCCTGCTAACGGAGAACAAAGATCACTATTTTGGTTTAATAGTGCTTTAACTATTTCTTTTTGCACAATTTCTCAAGGTCACAGGATCCAATCGGAGCCAGAAGTGGTTCTTTGAGCCTTCCTCAAAATGTCTAATATAGTTATAACATGTAAATACATATGAATGTTGATTTTAGCAGTTTTACATGCAATAATTGTTTTGAATTTCCAATATTTTTGTGTTCTATTTTTCTTGTGATTAAGTTGAAAAATTAGTGCAATTTTTTTTATTTATTTATTTCACAGTAGTTGGTGGATTGTCACTGATTTGACCCACATTTGTTAATTGGCTCCAGGTTACTCCAAGGCTCAGAAATTGCATTATGTTTTATGTTTTCAGAATACAGGCAGAAAATAAGTAAATATATTTTCTTGTTGCAAACTTAAAAGACTTCAGTAGGCTAGTGTTACAGTAATGCAGGTGATAAAAAGGCAACAGTGGACGTGGATTGCAAGCTCGATCCAGCTGGAATCTTTTCTCAGTCGGATATTTTTACTATTTGCTTGCCGATGTTTCCGCCTTTCATCATGGAGCAAAAAGCAACTGCAAGAAAAAGAAGAAAAAAAAAATGCTGAAACTCCAACTAAAAGTTACGACTGAATATATTTTTAACTTGCATACCTCCCATGTTTTCTATACCGTTCACCACCGTTTCCAACACCTGCAAAGAGGAAACAAAATAACCCCGCGTGTCAACCGAGGAGAAGGGAGCGCATTCCAACGGAGACGTCGTCTTTCGTACCTTGATTTGAGACGACTTTACTAACTGGCTGAGCTCAAAGAGGGCAGCTTCCGCTTTACTCATGTAGCTGAGCACCATGAATCTCTCCCGGGCGATGTTCCGACGTTGCAGGATTTCTTGCGTCTTGTCGCTCAGAGGGGGAGGATACGGCACATCCTTGTTGTACTGCGAGATCTGCCCGCAGAGGATCACGTGTCCTTCTTCGTTCATCTGCGGGCGAAGAGGCAGAAGGCTCGGTGAAGGCCGCGAGGCACGCCCGGCCCTAAAAGACGCACACCTTACCTGCTCTATGATGGTGTCGCTGACGACGCCTCCCACGTTGTCGAAGTAGACGTCGACGCCAGCGGGACAGGTCTCCTTGAGCCGTGCCGAGACGTCGCTGCTGCGATAGTTGATGGCTGCGGAGAAGCCTAGGTCTTCCACCAAAGCTTTGCACTTCTCGTCCGAACCGCAAATCCCAACCACCTTCGCACATCCATCCAGCCGGCCGATCTGGGAGATGTACATTAGTACAAAGTAAGCCCTAATATCTTACTTAGGGCTGCAACTGACGGTTGTTTTAGTAATAGATTATTCTGACGATTAATCTGGTTTTTTTTTTTAATCGACACATTCTGCAGATTTTTCATTTAACAACTTATACTTTAGAAATACGTTAAAAGACGCAAATCAATTTCTTAAAAAAAAAGCATTTCATTTCCTGAAATGCAATAACGGCATTGCTTAAGTCAACACCTGATCATTTGTACCAAAGGATGCATCCGCAGGTAAAAAAGAAAAAAATATTTCAAACATCAACATGTGAACGGACCCGCCCTTTCTGCTTTGTTTGACTTGTTGATTATGTTTTGGATCAACAGACTAATAACTGAATAGCAAAAGGTGTTTCATTGTAATTTTCTTTCTTCTTTAAAGAATTAGTTCAGAGTGAAACAAAAAAAACTGCTCCTTGTGGCATTTTTGATGGAACAGACATTTTTTTGTATACTTTATATTCAAGTTTTGTCTTGATTACAGCTCTTGAGTGTGGTTCTTTCAGCATATCTGTATATTCCAGTTAACGATTAATCGATTACTAAATTAGTTGACGATTATTACAGAAACTGATTAATCACGATTAATCGTTTCAGCCCTATTTTTACTTCCTACTCTGCTATGTGAACATCTCAAGTAACCAGATGAGTCGAAGCCTTAGTGGACCCAAAATCTAAAAGTTTGTGTGTGTACCTGTCCAGCTAGGGAGCCACAGGCGCCGGCTGCACCACTGACCACCATCGTCTGATTGGCCCCTTTGGTCACGTGGCCCTTCTCCCTGACTCCTAACAGCGCGGTGAGTCCCGTCATACCAACTGCTCCCAAAAAATAGGAAAGATGGCCGTCGACCATCTGTGAATCAACCTGTAAAAGGTATGGGATCCTCATGAACTGCGTATTGTACAAATGAATTTTATGGATCGACTGACACAATGTAGTGGCTAATTTTGAAGAGGAAAGAAACTGATGATTTTTTTTTTTCAAATAAAAATAACATAAGGTTGTATTTTTAGACAGGTTTGACAAGAACAAAAAAAAAAACATTTTTTACCGTTACAGCAACAAACTAAAATGTGATATACCCCCCTGGTTAAACATGGTAGAAGCAGCATCATGATTTGAGTATGCTTTACTGCAGTGGTAACAGAGAAGCTGCATAGTTGATAGAAAGATAAATGGAGCAACATACAGGGTAATGCTGGGGAGAAAAAACCCTGATAGAAAATACAAACAACTTGAGATTGGGGCAGATTTTCATTAAATATACAACCAGAGCTAAAATGATCTAAAAATTTGTCACGTTTTAGAACGGCCTAGTCAAAGTTCAGATGTAAAATCTGTCCCAAGACTTGAGAATATCTGTTCACAGACACTTTTCCACCCAATCCACAACTTCAGTCTACACAAGAAGCCAGTAGACATTCCCAGAAGTCTACAAAGATCGACTCGAGCTGACTCATTGCAAATTAGCATCTTTCAGATTCTTTTGCTTGTTTTGTACTTTCCTTTTTGGTGTTATTTGCCTCCCTCTTCACAATTACATTTTGCATTGTGTAAGTCCATCACAGATAACCCTTAGAACTATAAAGAGATCCTTAGTTAATCACTTCTGAAAGGCACTGTAACATACAGCTTTTTGCACACGCAACCCAAGATGGAATCAAATCTTCACAACATAAAAACAACAACTTGGGAATAATATGCCATACCTTCTGAAGGCCACCTCCCACCATAACTGCATGGGTCTGCCACGGCCAGTTGAATGAAGTGACGACGTCTCCCTCGGTGAGAGCCCTGCAGCGGCTGCTTTCAACCACGCCAACACCGCCACCGTCCGCGCATTCAGACAGCTTCCATGGAGCCAGGTAATCAGCACCGGTGTCTTCATTCATTCTGCAGCGCTGAAAAAAACACACACCCCATAAATATGGACCAGTGGCTAAAGGTTATTAATAATGCTTATTTATGCCTTGCTTCGTTACCATGTAAGGGTCGACTGAGAGGTAAAGCGTCCGAACAAGGACTTGTCCATCTTCCAGGTCGGATGTTAAATGTATCTGTTCCAGGCGGAAATTTTCAGGACTTGGCTCCCCGTTGTTACCTGCACGTGCAAATAAAGCTCCAGTAAAAATAAAAATAATAATAAAAAAAGTTTGCAACATGCATGCAAAACTCTTAATAAGGTCGCTGGTTCTGAAATAACGTACCTGGTCGAGAGTTAAGAACGACTCGCTGCACTTGCATGTTTGTTGCAGCGTTTGCTCGGGTGACCTGACCTGGCAACCCATGAGAAAAGCCAAAGACAGGTCACGGTGTAAGAAAGGGTGTTTGTAGCTGCACATTTTAAAAGAACATCTAAAAAATAAAAATAAAAAATAGCTGCTCGTGCAGAAAATTCTTAAAAATCTTTGTTGTACTTACTGGTATGAGTCGATGCTTGTTCGAAGGCTAGCAAAACTGTGAGGAAACAAGGCGCATTCCGTCACAGTCAACCGGAGGATGACCCGGGTAGAAATGAATACGGAGCAGAGTGCGGAGGGGGACTTTTCCTTTTAGGTTGGAAGTATTATATCCGGATCGGACGTCAGCGTGGCAGCCATATTGTGATTGGCATGCTTAGTTTGGAACTGGGGGAAAAAACTGGTGCAAGTCCATTTATGGTGTATTACTGGCTACATTAAGACTATAACTGCTTATAGCAGTGTCACTAGCAGTGTTCATGTTCAGATGTTGTAATAGTTCGAATATCCTTAAAAATGTTTTACTACAAGCAGCAACTGAAATAAGACTGTTAGTAACCACATACTAACACTATGTAGTTACTAAAATACTGTTAGTATATACTTACTACTTACATTCCACAAGGCGTGATATACAATTTAGGGTTTTCACATTGCTTTTTTAGTAATAATTGTTGACAAAAGAGAAGAGTTGAATTTTTTTTAAATGTCTTAGCTAAAACTAAAATTATGAAATCGTTTAGTATAATTTCTAGAGGCAAATAAGACCAACTTATTAAACTATTTTGGAAGCAGATTTCACATAGTTATTCTGCCTTATTCAGAACTGCAGATATTGATTTTTGTCTTGGTACAATTATTGATACAAAAACTTGTGTTTATAATTATTCCTAATTATTTGACTGTAAACTTTAGTGTTTCTTTAATTATGAAAATTAAGTTTTTAAGCGCGCTTGTATTATATTCTAAGGCGAAGGTGCCACTCATAAAATGGCGCACGCACCGTGCTACGTTTCCATGGAAAGACGGAGCCAATACAGTCTGTATCAGCGAAATCTACCCCAGCAATTTCACTTCACTACGTTATCAACTGATTATAAATGATGACATGTAAAGGTCTTGAAATTATATCCTGGTAAACCTGGTGTTTAACACAATTCTGTAGATTTGTTCCCTCTGTTCATTGTTTAAGACGATACTTTTACCTGAGTATATCCACACAACTCAGTTATAGTCACATGGGGTAAGCTCCGCCTGCTGGGCCTGGTTCGCAAACATTTGCAAAAGACTCGCCGGTTGACAAATGATGCGCACCAGCTGCTGGGAAAGTGTAGTTGAGAACAAACCAAAGATGATTCCCTGCTCCCAGCTTCCGTTTTCGTTAACCTTCTCATTTGTAGACCTTCCGTCCGAGATTTAATATGGATGATTATTTTTTAAAAGAGTAACAACTAATACCACTAAAAACCTATCTTGAAAAATATATAGATCTATATGGGATGGCAAAATTTAATTCACGTTTATGTTAAAGTGCGACATTATTTGACAGAAGCGGCTTACTATCTTGTTACTAGTACGCCTTGACGCGCCGTTGAGCCGTTAAGGAAACCGTGGAGCAAATAGAAACGGTATGCGCCCTCGTAATGAGGTTATATGGTTGGGTTTCATCAGCTCTGCAGCTTCTGAACAGATAAAGACGTTGATTTAATTACACGTTTTGTTGCTATCGAGATACTTTAAATGAAAAAAAAGTTCTAAACGCGCATGCCGTCTCGCGTTGAGGGCTAGCAAAAAGCTAAATTGGGTCAGTGTGGGGCTGGGATGTGACGCCTTGTGGAAGAATCTGCAGGAAGGCAACCTCAGAAACGGCGAGATGAAGGCTTGAATGCCATGGAGGACCAGAGGATAAAGTAAGTAAGCCTTACTGAAAGGCAGTCTGGGTGCATGGCAGCAAGTGACAGATGTGGTTTTATATGAATCATATGCTGGTTTTGTTGGGTGTTATCCGACAAACTGATCTGAAATCCCCTCTGACAGACTGTGACACAACTCAAAATGCCCCCCAGATTCCCAGGAGTGGCATTCATGCTTTCAACAGCTGGAGTCTGAATAAATAACTTTTAAGCAAATTAAACGCTTGCACCTACTGAGTACAAGTGCAAGGAATATTACACCCCATTTACAGGTAATTTGACTTCTCATTGTTTGATTAAAGATTTCTAAATGTCAGTCAGGAAAGAAAAGAGAATCTGTAGCTGTTTTCGCGGTTTTAATTTTTCACGGTAACAGAAAGCCACAGAAGTCAAATATGTTTGTTTTTCCTAAGACATTTATCTAAACAAACATAGTAAATAGCTATATTTTAAAATGATCAAATTGCTCCACCCTTACATCAGTTTTCAATGCAGCAGTGTCATTAGATGTAGTTGGTTCCTAAATGCATTTACTTTCAGTTGCATCTGCAATTATTATTATTAAATCTTTGCTTGTTTTGCTTTTTTTTGTGTGTGGTTTGTGTTTTTTTATTTTTTTGAGAGTCAGAAATTAGACCGCCACATTGCTATCTTGCACATTTCTGTTTTGTGCTTTGTCATTTCCACTGTTACCATGAATTCTGTGTCAGCAGTGTTTATTTAATCTTTTTTAATAGGTTTTATGGCTCCCCACCCAGGGCAACCTTGCGCCATGTGGTGGCACTGACGCGCCCAAAAATAAATGAATACATAAATTATATATATATATGTATGTATGTATGTATGTATGACATATCTATGGTACTAATTAAATATAGAAGACATCTGTAACGTCTTCTATATTCTTTGACAAGAGCCTGTGGAGGTGATCTTATATATGTCGTTTGTCCCCTTCCAGATAATCTAGTTCCAATGGACTATTTTTGATTTGTTTGCTTTGTGAGGGTCAGGGTCAGATTGTGTGATTGTTTGAGATTACAGACCACTAGATTACAGAAGAAACTGCATTCTCAGCGATAGACTGCAACACCAAACAGACATTCTCATGACAGCAGTGAAATAAAATTCACTGCCGGCATTCATATCCTAAAACATGCCTAAATGAAAGTTATTATTTCTAATATTTGTACATTATACCGATATATTTTCTTTCATTTAGTCATTTCCGTGGGTAAGTTTTGCAAAGAATTCATTTGATGAGCATATTCCATGCACAATGCTGCAAGGGTCTGGAAGGTTTTAGAAAGTAATGCACAAGTCTAATTATATGCAACTGAAGAAGCTTAAAAAGTCCAGACCTATAGCCTTGCACTTGATGAATATCACCACGCTACCTTTTTCTGTAAATGAGCAACAACCAGTTGTAGAGCGTCTCCGCAGTCAACGGAGATTCCCCTCGTATTTTCGTAGTGTAATAATTTGTAATACTGCAGAAAAATGACTAAGAATTAAGAAGTTGTTCTTCTTATTAAGTCTGGTTCTGTTTTTCCTTTTTTTTTTATTACACAAAGGCCCAATAGTACTTCCTCTGGAGTTTTTCCCCATTCCTGAACACAAACTTTCTAATTATAGAGGTGGCTAACAGACCAGTATAGTGACACTTATTACAGATTGCAGGTCTTCTATTTTAAACCCTATGCTATTACGCAGATGCAAATACAGTGCGTTAAAGCCGACAGAACATGTACAAGCTGCGAGCTCTTAAGAAAACAGTGCTATGGTTATTCTGGTTAATGTGTGTGTGCAGAGCACACAATGAGGGCTGTTTGCAGTGGTTTTCTGTTGGAGAAATGGCTGCCGTTTGTACTGCCCGTGACCTCAGCATCTTTAGATAAGGGATCCTCCTTCACCTCCGCACAAAGCCTGTTGTAACCCTGTGCGCTGCAGTCCTCAAACCTGCTAAAAAGATGTAGAGGCAGCATAATGCCTTGGCGAAAACTTGCAAATGATTCAATCTCTACAATTAACATTTTATTACGTTACGTTACATCAAAGTAATTTTACTTACATGGCAGATAAGTGCCTGAATGACCAAGTTTTTCTTTTATAATAAAGAAAAAACTGGGTTTCTGGAAATATTCCCAGTTTTCCGGTCATATTGTGGAGACTTATCCATCGGTTTTCTGAATAAAATCGTTTTTAAAGCTGCAGACGACTTCAGTCGGGTTAATGAGCCCGACTCATTAACCAACTACAAATGGTGATGACTAATAATCAGCTTCTTATGCTAACTTTTGTTGGTTTTTGTTTTAGTTTTTATTTAAGTCAGCGTGTCATAACCAAAATGGTGGTTGTTGGGGATATCGTAGAGCTGTAATATTTAAAGATTCACAGATTTCCGGTTTTGTTGTTGTTGTTTTATCTTTGCTCCTAGTTCCAACTTGACCAGAACTGGTCAAATCAGAATTTGAATAAATCGGAAAGAATATTCAGATTGCTGGATTCCGATCAGAGCTGGTTGGCGAGAAATTGACCGATTGATCAGTTCATCTGTAGTAAAGATCAATGTGTTTGTAGTATTTTTACCACGTGCTGAAATAATCAGTGCTGATCTCTTTCTTAGAAAAAAACAAAACAAAATAAAGTTAGGTCATGTTTTGCATCCTAGTATTAATTTCTACCTATACATAGAGATAATGAGAATCTCTTATTGTTTCTCCCTCTTCATGTCAGCTGTGTTTTGTTTTTGTTTGTTTTTTTAAGTTAAAGCAGAAATAAATGTTTGCTTAGTCTCATTTGCCATAACTTCCTGGTAATTACTACTTTAATTCATTGTATCTGTGTACCACCGACGTTTCCCATGCCTTCAGAATGTTTTCTTTATCTGAAAGGTGATTCATTTTCCTCTTGTGGGATAATTCTGAGGAAAAGTAAAAAGGTGAAATCATGCTGAAAGTATTAGGAGTCGCCTTAATATAAAATAAACAGTACTGTTTTCATCCTCCCACATCCCCCAGGCGGATGTAATAGGGATTACCTGCACCGCGCAGGCATTCCAAGAGTTTTTCAACGAGTAAAATAGAAAGTTAGTGAAGGGAAAGATGAATTCCGGTGCGTCTTCCCCCCTCGCCCTCTCCTTCATCCCCGCGGTCCTCCCTCATGTGTTGGAATTTCCCGCATGGACTGAGAGGGATCTTGCTCCGTAAATTACAGCGCCTTCGCGTGTCAGAGGAAGAGCCTTTTATGGGCAGGGAAGTGGGCGGGGCCACGGAGCAGGCGGAGGGCAGAGAGGAGGTGGCAATCACAAGACAACCAGAGAAGCGCAGTCGATGCACGGCAGCAGCAGGCCGCATCCTTCTTTTTCTTCTTTTTTTTTTAAGCCTTTTTGTGCAATCACAGTGCAATAATGTGCAACAAACAGCGGCTGCATTGCGCTTCTGTTCATGCGCATTAGCACGTTTGTGTTTACGCTCCAGCGTCGAATCCCCCTCCGCCCCCTCCTCACCTCTCTCCCATCCCTCCTCACTTGTTTTCTTCTTCTTAGCTGGGGGCACCGAAGAGAAGGGAAGGGGTGGGGGGAGAAAGTCCAAATGCGTGAGGTCAGCAGCGTAGCATGAGTCAACCTCGGGGATGTGTGCAGTCATCATCGTGGGCCTGCTGCTGCTGCCGCCGCTGCTGGCCGCACGAGAGAGCTATCCAGCGCGGCTGAGCAGCTCCTCGCAGTAAGTACCGGGGGAGATCTTCCGTAGAGGCCGTAAAAGTCGATGACTGTGGCGCTGTTGCTGCTGTTGCTGCTGTTGTTGTTATGGCAGACGTAGATGTTGTGGTTGACGCTGCATGTTGCTGTGGCCGCAGCTCGCTGACAAAGTTTTGTTTACCTCGGACTGGGGCGCGCGCGCGCTTCGGATCCCGGGGGCTCGTCACCGCCGTCGGGGTTGATTCCTGTGGCAGCTCCGGTAAATACAACCAAAAGGGGCGAACCGCCGGGATAATGCGCAGGAAGAATCGTGACGCGTTAACCTTTTGACAACTTGAATCGATCAGTGGTTATCTCTCCTTTGCTCTTCTGCTGCCATGCTTGTTTCTTTTTCTCTCTCCTTTTTTTTTCCTCTCTTTTTGTCGAACTGGCGGGCATTGTTGGGTCAGTTTGTTGCAGCGGGACACGGCATTAGTGACTGGATAATCCGTTTTCTGCAACAAAGGGCTTCTCGTAAATAGCGCTGAGCTGGCTGGCTGGCTGGCCGGCCTCAGAAAGTGATGTGGAGGGAATGGAAAGCGGTGGTGGTGGGGGGGGAGAAGAGTCCTGAGCTCCTTCGTTCGCAGGCCGCGCTGGTAGTTTTAAATTAGCAAATGGCGATGGATTAGGGCACTTGACATTTCTTTTAAGCCAATTTGCCGCGTTATGTGCTAAAGCCTCGGCTTGTGTAAGGGCTGCACTTGTGATGCGTCATGGTGATCCTTCACCTCAGATGGAGTGTGCTGCTTGCTTAATAACCCGCGCCGCTACCCTGTAATCAGCAGGTTCTGCAAGAATAAATAGGGCTATTGACGACGAGCACCTTCTCCAAAGGGAGGATGCATCCTGGGGTTTGACAGCATGTCAGTGCCATCACATGGTTGCTGCACACATGCTGTTTGTTGGCCACACAGCGTGGTCTTTGGTTTTCCTCTGTCAGTGCCTCCTCTAGCCCCCCCCCCCCTTTCAGCCAGTGCAGGATCTGAACAGCTGCAGATGTCTATTTTAAGGCTTTCTCCAGGGCACCGGAGTAAAGGGTGACTATTGTCAGCCACTTCCTAAATGATATTAAGTGCTATATTTTTTTGAGATTTCAGGATTCATTTGTGCCACCGTGCTATCAATTCTGACAGATTATTATAATTCAGAAAGTAGCCTGCATGCTTTCTCTTTCTCTCTCTCCCGTCTTTAGATTATTGACTTCAGCACTTGAACGGTTTCTACTTTGCGCACAGATGGAACAATTATAATTTGACACACTGCGCCGTGCCAGAATCTGCTCCGAAACCCGGCCATTATGTAATATACTATCGGCCCGGGTTGCCACGGTAATTGTCAAGATGTGCTGTAAGTTACACAGATGCCCGCAAGGACGTCTTGACTTTTTCGTCCTCACCGCCCCTCTCCCCCACTGTCTTTGCACTGTGACTCATGTGTGCTCACTTTCTGCTGCCCTTCCTATTTGAGGCTGCAGCCGTAGTTCAGAGGGCACAGTCTCCCTTTTCATTTTCACCTCTGAGTCACACGTTGTAAAAAAAAGAAAACGCGTCTTTTTTTCTTTCACATTCAGCTTTGCTTTGGCGGGAAAACGAGCGCTTTCTTTTCTGCTGCGTGTCTCGCAAAGCTGTTAGGAGTTTGATAAGGGCATCAGAGCTCCAAGCGTGCCAGTCGATGATGAACTTCGCCTCCGAGTGTTTGCGCGAAACAGCCCGACATAAACGCAGTGCGAGTGCGTTGATAACTGGTAATGACACTTTTGGTAACTATTGATTGAGCTGTATCTGCCATCTGCTTTCCTTTTGTTTCTGCAAGTCAAAACAAATTAATGCAGGACTGTAAAGACGCACGATTTTCACAGTTCTTTCCCAAGTTAATCTGAAAACTGTGGTGTGCATTTGTAGTCGGACTTTCTGGGTCAGTAGAACCACCTACAGCTGCAGGTATGTGTGCAGCTTTTGCACATTTTGCTCCTTCTCTAGCTCTCTCACATTAGAGGGAGAACATGTATGATTTATTTTAATTTTTTTCATGTTTTAACAATAGATTCGGGCCTGATCTTTGACCAGCCAGTGCAACACGTGGACATGTTTTAATCAAAAGTCAAGCTGCACTCCGTCGGAGCTTTGGCTATTTCGGGTCATTGACCTCCTGGAAGGTTAACCTTCACTTAAATATTATTTTTGTCTGGGTTGTTATGTATTTAGCTTTATTGATCTTCCCATGAACTCTGACCAGCAAGGCACCGCCAGAGCATGATGCTGCCACCGTGTCTCACTGTTGGCCTGCCTCTTTCTTTCTGCCACCCTATTACAGATGTCATATTTGAAGAGCGTCATATTATTGCTGTCATGCTGACTTTAACTTTAGCTCACCTGTATGGTGTGCTCTACCTGATGCACTAATATACTGAAGATTTTTCAGTTTAAATGACACAATTAATAATTTGCAGATGTTTTTAAGTGTTAGTATTGGCTCGTAGGTGAATGAATACAAACGTACACCCTCCTTTTTTTAGATTTCATTAAACCATTGTTTCATCTACTTCACATTTTTGCACCAGGGCTGGACATTTATCACATCCAAAACCCCTGCAAGTGTCCGTCTTTTCAGCATTGTTAGCTTTACTATCTTTTTCTCCTGTTTGTTTAATGAAAGTATCAATGCGTCTTAATTCATCTGAAAATATGATTAAATGCAGTTACTGTGAGCAGTTGAGTGATAAAAATCACATGTCTTTATGTGACTGGTGTCCTAAAGAAGCGCCTTATAAATAGGTAGGTTTTCTTAGATTGCTGTGTCATGCCATCACAGCCATGCAGTTACCTAAAAATGAAGCAATAAATAGCTCTTATCGTCACTGTTATCGTGTGTCACAGTAACGCCACAAAGCATTGTGATAAAACTTTAATACAATGTCACACACCCATGTAAATTTGCTCAATTGAGCGTTAATCCGTCACAACAAATCCCCCTTCCTCCTGCAAAATACATTGAACATGTTGTTTGTAGCATGACAATGTGAGCCAGCATGTAAACCCGCCCCTCCCCTGTGCTATTCTCCCACTCGGTACCTTTTAAAAGGAGATCTTTTGCTGAAAAAGCAAACAGCAGGTTTTTACGTGGCTGATGCTAATGAGACCCCCAACCCCCCGCCCCCCTGAGGGTCCCTTTTTTGGTCTGATTGTTTAACCCATGACCTCTGTCTCATTTTCTCTATGCAGGGTGTCGCCCATGAATGAGAAAAACACAGAGACGTCTTCAGATCTTTTCACCCCCGACTGGAGATTGTGAAGAACTTCAGAGGGCTTTTTTTTTCTTTCTTTTTTTTAACACTGAATAATACAGAAGACTGTTTTTTTGTTTGTTTTGTTTTGTTTTGTTTTTTAAGTCAAAAGAACATTCTGCATAAGCCTGGCTTGGAGTGGTTCCCTGCTTCGGCCCATTCATGCTCGTCATGAGCGTACCTGCCCAGCAGAAACCCAGCGCCAAGAGAACGGGCAAACGCATCACGTTCTTTGGCGACCAACCAGGAGACCCGATGAAGGAGACGTCGCAGCATCCCGACGGAGCGTACTTCGGTGCCGCCGCCGCCTCGGAGTCCGGACAAAGCGAGGCGGCGAGTACGGTGACCTCCAACCCAGAGGCTCCTCACATGTACTTCAACTCTGTGATCTTCAGCCCGGATAAGGGTGACCAGAACAGGGGCCACTATCAGCAGACGGTGCCAATGAAGTGGGCTCACCCGGAGCCCGGTCAGCAGCAGCAGCAACACAGAGCTGCCTCTTGGACTGCCATGCCTAACTGGGCGCCGGGTTTTCCGAATCTCACAAGGACCCAGAATGCGTTCGCAAAGGCGATGCACGAGACTCCCCCCAGCTTGCAGCTGCATCAGCAGCCGACCAACGCTGTGAAGTCTCGAGCTCTGGAGTGGGAGCAGCAGCAGCAGACATCCCAAATCTTTCAGGAGACGTTGAAACCAGGGGCGCTGAACGCCCAGCAGCAGAGCGCCCCTCACCCCGGAGGAAGCTCCGTCTTGCAGTCCTTCCAGCTGGCCTTTGGTCAGCCCAAACAGCACCTGCCCGCTTATTACCAGACCTTCCAAGGGAGCCGGAACACACTACCGAACCCGCCGAACTACTCGAATTCGAAACAGTCTTCGCTGCATCTTCAGCAGCTGCAGAATCAAGAGCAAATGCAACGGCAGCAGCAGCAGCATGTCATCCAGCAGCAAATTCAACAGCATCAGCAGATCATCCGGCATCCGCATGTCCAGTTACAGCAGCAGCAGCAGTTACACCATGAGCAGCAACAACAGCAACAAAAGATGCAACAACAGCGGCAACAGCTCCAGATTCAGCAGCAAATGCAACATCAGCAGTCGCAACAACAAAACCCCCATGTGCTAGACTGTTTCTCTGCGGCACAAAACGCACACCCGCACCCGCAGCCCGTGGTTGTGCATTCGCAGGAGTCCACCGCTCCGGCTCCGCCGAAGATCCAGGAGCCGCTGATCCAGGACATCACGCCGGAACCCCAGCAACAGCCGTCCGATCCCCTGCAGGCCCCTCCGCTGCCCGAGCCGTCATCGCAATCGCAGGCACAGCTCCGCAGATCGCGCCGGCTGTCCAAGGAAGGCGGGGCGCCGTCTGACAACCCTTTCCTTTGCGGGCCCTCGGACCAGTCGGGCCTGGAGAACGGGGCCCGGGACATCCAGGCGGCGCCCACGGGGGTCATCCAGAGCACCCGCAGGAAGCGCCGGGTGTCCCAGGAGGTCAACCTGGAGATGCTCGCTCAAGAGGCTTCAGAAAGAAAGTCTCCTTCACTATGCAAGGTAAGGAAACTGTTTTATTGTTGACTTAAGGAATATGCTTGTTCTTGTTTGCTTGTTCATGTATTCAGTGTAGTTCAGTTTATTTATATTGCGCCAATTCCCAACAATGTCACAGAGGCTAACAAAGGAAGTTACCAAGTGTTGCTTGTTGTCATTTTGTCCTGCTAACTCCTAAGGGTAGCATGACCAGCAATGGACCAGCTGTATTTTGGTTTTATTAATCATGGAGAACGGATAAATCTTCACACAATACAAACCTTTAGCAATGTAGAAATGTTATTAAAGGGTTAATAGAGGACCAATGCCTCTCCCTGAGGCCGGGTTTCAGAAAGAGCAGGTGTTTTTGAAGCAACAGAGACACAACTTCAGGGCATTAAATTACAAAGTTTAGTTTCTTTTTAGTCACATGCAGCATTTTTAAAACAACTGAAGGTAACATAGTTACTTCATAGTGCAATTGAACAGCATGATGTGTTTGAAAAACACAATATCGTATTAATAACGATATTATATATCGTTATTTATACAACTCTTCTGATTCTGGTTTGTGAGCTTTATATAAAGTATCAAAACATGTATTTGTTGAAAAAAGAAAAAAAAAAACAGAAACATTTTTGGGCACCCCCCAAAAAGATGGAGACCTGGGCTTCTGCCAGTTTTAAAACCTTGCCCAGCACAGAGCTTATTTTCTTTTACAGAAGAATATCAAATACGCTGAACTGCCCCCACCTCTGCGACTGCACCGCAGTTTGGAGCTCAAACCCTTTACAGCTAAAAAATCTGTTCTTCCAGCACCATCCACGGATATAATTGCGTTGGGACTTAAATTCCCTCAACAGGAGTGTAAAATAGAGCAAGCGGCATGACACGGCCGCCAGCAAAAAGTGTGCCAAAGCTCGTCGTTTGTGATTACCGTGTGGCTGGAAGAGCCTTTGGGTGTAAATCAGCACCCAGCGACATGTGCGCCACAAAGCGAGCTGCTCAGCTCGGCCTTATGGGTAAAAAAAAAAATCTGGGCTGCGGAGTTTATTCATTCGTTATGGGACGCTTTTGGGTGTAACGTTTCAGGCATTTTTTTTTGTTTGTTTTGTTTTAACTATATATGAGGTTGAATAATGAGAAACCCCCAAAACGCATGAGCTCATAAACTCCTCTTTGTTTATGCGCTGAGAGTCTCGGTTGTGCAACAAGTCGTGTTGCCAAACAGCAGAGTGTGTTTGTAGTGCCCTGAATTCACCTCATAAGTCGCTGATCATGCAGCCTGTGTGTTTGGTTACATGCCTGCACACCTCTCCCTCTTTAAAAATGTAACTTGTTTTAGGCCTGAAGTATCTCAAAAAAAAAAAAAAACGCAAACCCTTCAGCTTGGTCCGCCCTCCCCCCCTCACAGCCTCTGTGCAGGGTGGGGGGTTCAGGGTTGCCTCGCCTGCAGTGCTCAGCAGAATATCTCTCTACTTCTGTGTTGGAGGGAGCTGGAGTTTTCCACCAGTAATAATGCGCAGCGTAGCCACGGCGGCCTTGTTCCTCTCCGGCGAGCGTCTGGCCCCAACACTCTTCTGATGTTTTGAGATCGGGGTTTCGAAGGTGCTGCAGACCCGAGCCGACCGCGGCTTTGATGTACGGCCGCTGATGCTCAGTCATCGTGGTTTCTCAGAGACATTAAAAAAAAAAAAAGGGACATGAAGAAGAATGCAAAGGGGGACAGCTCCTTTTGTGAACCGTGGTAGAGTTTGAACTCTAAAGTGTGACGCTTCTGTTTTAAAGTCTGGGTGCAGACTGTCAAAAACAATACAGGAAGTGTCTACCACGAAATTGGATTTATTTTCTAAATTTTTGACTTAATGATATGTTAATTATATAATCAGAAAAGGATTATGATAATAAAGCAATAAAAGTACAAATAATATTGATGAAAATAAAACAGCGATTGTCATTTCTTATGTTTGCTCTGTCAGTTCACTTCTTCGGTTCTTGAGCTCCTTCCTTTCCCATATTTTTCCATCCTGCTTCCATTTTCTACCTGTAAGCAAATCATTTATACCCTATGTATCTTACCATTGCATAATATCCATTGAATATAAATATCCACTGAAATGCTCATGTCTCTGAAATATTTAAATTTAAATTCAGTTCAAAATCCCAAAGCGAAATTCAGTGTCATTCTACATCACATTAATTCAAGGTTCTTCAGAGAGTTCTTGTAGATGCTGATGGCTGTGGGCAGGAATGATCTCCTGTAGCCGTTTGTATTACAGCGAATTTGAAGAAGCCTCTGACCGAAGAAACTTTATTTTTGCATGACGGTTTTTTAAAGAGGGTGATCTGTGTTATCCGTAAATTTTTTGATTTTTGTAAAAATCCTTTCTATATTTAAGCTAGTTTTTTTAGGCATCATTTATTTTCATTTTGATCCGAGTTTAGATGTGCCAGATTGTTAGCTGTGATCAAGCCAATCTAATTCTAGGTGACTTTTCACTGGTAGGTAATTACTAAAGTAATAAAACATTTCCTTGCAGTAGGGAGTATGTAGCATACATATCATCAAAGCTGCATAAAACACCAACCTGTACCTGAAAGAGGTTAAATGTACAAATCTGTCCATATTTAAATGGTTATTTTATGTTCAATGCCGATTGAACAGCTTAGTAACTTTTTTTTTAAATTAACTAAACTACCTTTTGCAGTTTTATGCTGATCTTTGGTTATTTTCAGACCTTAGCAAGTCACATGAGAGTTTTACTGTGATAAAATCTGCAAGCTGCTGTTTCAAGTTTTGGGCTCAACCTGAAAGTTTATTTCTGCTTTTCCATCAGTCCAAATGTCCTACTTGCCTTGCTTAGAAGTTTGCTCTCTTTCATGTTTAATATAGCACTTGTTCAAATGCTCATATATGAGCGGAGAAATTTGTGGGCTCTCATTATGATAAAGATGCTTTTAAAGGTGTATATTGTTTTCTTTTAGCAGTATTGTAAAAAAAAAACAAAAACAAAAAAACTTTAGCTTGAGTATCTTTATTTAATGGATGAGGTAATGTAGTGATTTGCATGTATGCAATATGCTAAGTTGTTATTCTGTGAAATGTCACAGACTGCTAACACTCACAGTTATTGGTAGGCTATTAATAGACTCTTACTACTATTATCAAGAGTCCTTTTATATCAGTCTCTTGCAATTATACTTCAAGTGTCAGCTAATTAATTTAATGGATGCTTAATGTGCATAATGTCTGTATCTGACGTATATTTTTAATGGCTGAGATGATAAAGGTCACAAAGAGCGGTGGGGGAACATTATGAAACGGTCCCAAAAAAAAAAAAGTGTCAAGAAAATGTAGGTTAATCGAAACAGGCCCAGAGCATCACAGATCCTCCCACCATACTTAAATTTGGACATAAGATGCTTTTGTTTCATGTCAAAATCACTTTTAGGACAATTATTGATACTTCTAGCAATCCTTGAATGCCTAAAATTGATTAAAGGTGATTGAAGATGTTTTTTGTTTTTGTTTTTTTTTTTAAGATCAGTGCATTTTAAGACTCGTTGCTCATCTTTTACCGATGCCGGCCAGCACATGTGCACCCAGCTTCTGTCTCGTGTCACGAAGTGGACAGTATTCCTAACGAGCATCGATACTTTTGCTCTGCCGTGTTGATCAGGAGCCTCACAGGCCGTGGAGCCCCACCGAACCGGAGAGCATGAGCGCCAAGCGGCCCCGAGACGACAGCCTCCTTCCGCTTGTCATCCCCGTGTCCGTCCCCGTTCGGAGACAGGACCCCTCGTCTCCGGATAGGGATGGAGCAGCCGCGGCAACCAGCTGGCCTCACCGGCCTCCCAGCCACCAGGACCTCGGGCGAGCCGATCACAAACCCTCGGTCATCGTCACCCGCAGACGCTCGCTCCGAAACTCCTTGTCGGAAAGTTCAGAGCAGGTGAGTGCTCACCTTTCTTGTTTGTTTGTTGTTGTTTTTTGTTTTGTTTTCTGTCGCATCGTTCAATGTCATTTTACACGCTGTAATAAAAACAAGCTGAAGACCTTCCTTAGAGCTGTGGGGTATAATCCAACGTCCTGGATTTTGTCTGTTTTAATTCCAGCTTTAAATCCTTGAATTCATGGCACGTCGCCCTACAGACGTGCTGCCCCTTCCCCATGCGGTATTTCATGTTGTCCCTCCCCCATCTTCTCCCTTTCCCCTCATTCAGCTGGGGGTTAGGGGGAGGTGAACTGGATGCCCTGTCCCAGATCAGGCCAGATTAGCAGCACTTTGATTCTGTACATTGTGTACCTTACATTTAAGGCCCGGCGCTCTTTGCTGTCTAGCTTTCACGTTTTGTCTCGATCCCAAAGCGCCACCGCACACGCGGATGTCACCGTAATCAATTTTCCCACCTCCTTCTCTCCAGAATGACGGCACGGAGGGAGAGAGGGACGACGACGGCAAGAAGTCCAAACGGCGTCCCCGACCGGAGCCTCTCTTCATCCCGCCGCCCAAACCAAGTTTGTTCATCGCTCCGCCCGTCTACTCCAGCATCACGCCCTACCAGAGCCACCTCCGCTCCCCCGTTCGCCTCGCCGACAACCCGATCACGATGCCCCCGTACACGCCTCCGCCGATCCTCAGCCCCGTTCGGGAGGGCTCGGGCCTCTACTTCTCCACCTTCCTCTCGTCGGCTGCAGCCAGTGGTCCGGGCCTGCCCCCTCCTGCGACTCCCAAGTCAGCCACTCGCAGCTTGTTGCGTTCCAGTGAGTTCAAGGACATCTGCAACAAGCTATGTGGAAGCATAAGCACATTAAATAACAAATCTCGTTACTGTTACTAGCTTATGGTTACATTTTGGATCCAATTAGTGCTGAAAGGATTTAATCGAATTAATCGTGAAGAATTGGTTATTTAAATGATCGTCAACACGTTTAGTCATCGATTAATCATTAACTGGGGTATACAGGCTCATTAAAAGGCTATTTGAGCAATGATCAGAGTAGAATAGTATAGAATATACTTTATTGATCCTCAAGTCTAGCAGCAAGGGTTGAGGTGTCGCCATTTTTTACCTGCAGCTGGATCATTTGCTTTAAATTATACTCACTAAACGAATTCTGTGTGGCTGCATTTTAGGCAAGAGAATCTTTATTTTATTTTAAAAAGGAATTGAATTATTTGTTGATTTGCATCTTTTGATGCATTTCTCATATTGCATAAAAAAACGATTAAATAAAAATTCTGAAGAAGGTGCCAATATTTAGATCCCATTAATCAGTTAATTGTCAGAAAAATCCGTAAATCAACTGATAACTAAAATAATTGTTAGTTGCTCCGTAGTTATCCTATCAGATGCGACTTTTCCTGGCAGGTAAAGCTAAGACCTGGGTGGGCCCGGTTGCCTTACAACCGGTCAGATTGTTAAGTGCCTTACAACAAGGTCAGATTTGCTGGACTGTTAGAAAATGTACTCATATTGACTTTTGCTTTCTTGCAGTTCAGTTTGAAAAGAACAAAGCAATTGTTAAAGCAAAACCATGAGACCCTTGTATATTGTCAACCGACTGTATTTTCTTTCGCCGCTCTCCAGACAGCTGCGACATCACACCACCGGTGCTGTCCGCCATGAGTGAGACCACGCCGGTCAGCATCGAGCCGTGAGTATCCCGTTTCACTTCCGGAAGCAAGCGGCTCAAAAGGCCGACTGACATTTTCAAAGAGACGACGCCGCTCCTCCGAAAGCTCGCATTATCTTAGCCGGAGGAATAGCCCTGCGATCAATTATTCAAAACAACACCGGATTGAGTCATAAATCGTCTCGGAGGAGATCGCCGGTTCTTGAAACTCTAAACCTGTCATTAAATGCGGCTGTAGTCTCCACCACTGTTGCCACTCGACCGTCTAAAACCAGGATTTGCCCTTCTTTGTTCTCAGGATGCAGAAAGAGACCGTATAATGAAAGGTTTCTAAAAGTTAAGTTCCTGAAAACATTCAGCTTGATTACCATGTTGCACCGATGCTCGAGTCATTTAGGCTCGTGTCAATAACCAAGTCCTGCCGATGCTTCATAAAATTCAACGCCATTTACACGCTTGAACACTCAGTAACTTAAATTGCAGTAAAATAACACACTGTGCTTCATCTGTATTACCTGGCATACGTTGGTGTTGTGATTATGTCAGTTCGGTTTATTTATGCAACTCCAATTCTAAACAAAGTGTCCGATTTATGTACAACAACAACAAAAATCAATCAGTCCGCCAACGACGCTTTGTTTTTGTTTTTTGTTTTTTTCATGGCCGGTCCTGTCATAACAGAAGTTTTGTACTTTTGTTACTGAAAGCATACCTGACTCGACACATGCAGCTACATTCTTCAGTAGAAACTCACTTCTTGCTACTTTTTGTCATGTTTTGATTCAGAGCAGTTAGCTAAAATCCTAGCCAATTGCTAGCGAGTTTATTGTTGATGTTAAAAATGTTGGCTGGGCCGAGGAACAAGAGGTATAAATTAATTGAGTTTGGTTAAGGATTACCGTTTAAAAATGCATTGACTTTACTCTGATCCATTATCCTGGATTGAACCCATACGTTCTGTTTTATTTTCTTTATGTTGCTTTACACGGACACAAAGGGCATAAAAATTAAAGTTTCTGTCTGCGTCTTCAAAATAAACAAATAATCAAATGCTACCTCAGTCGTAACCTGTCGTCCTGCCACTTTCAACAAAAAATAAACAAAAAAAATTGCCACTCTCGTTACCCATAATCTCTGACTTGATTGTTCATTCATCTAAACTGCATCAGTTTTATGAGACTTACAGGAAATAAGCATTTCACAGAGAGAGAGACAGAGATATTTTGTCTGGAACTGATTCATTCCAGTACCTTAATTCTTTGTCATTCTGTTGTTCTTCTGCAGATTTGTATCTGTGTTTAGAATCATAAAACCCATTTCTAGACCCTAACTGGGCCAGACGACACGGTGGTGGTTTCCTTAACTAGTTCAAAGCAGATTAATGATCAGCAGCACCTTGTTGCTGCTTTGTCAATTTCTGATTGCGGCAAGGATGCGCTTATCCTCTATTTACACAGATTTATTAAAGTTAATAGCTTTTATTTGAACACAACAGTTTAAAGGGAAGAGTTTGGCACTCTCTGAATTTATTGTTGAAGCTCATTAAAGGCAATCGCCAATCCAAACCCAGCCTCCGTGAACTGAAATGCGAAGTCTTGTAGCAGGCGTGCCCGAGAGGGTGGCCTCGTGTTTGTCTCCGCGTCGGCAAAGAGCGGCAGTTTACGGCGTCGCTTTGTTCCAAGCCTCGGCCCAGCTGATGCTCGGCAGTTGCTCAGCCGCAGAGCACTCGGGCTTTTTCCACAAATCATGCTTTCAGATCAGTCTCCCGAAACACACAGGAGCCATCGCGGGTCGGTTTCTACCGTCCCACCTTCCCTCGAGGGGGCCGCTACAGTACACTCACGCGCACTTAGCGGGAAATACGGCGAAGCTCGTGGGAAACGCAGAAGAGGAAGGGGACCGTCTGAGCTGTTTTCGGTGGCAACAAATTGAAGTGAAACATGAATATCCATTTAGAGGTTTGCATAGAAAAAGAATAGGAGGTTATTTAATAATATACCTTTAATGACTTAGCAATGATTTAGTTATGTTGTGATGTAGGTATCTGATGTGATGTTGCTTTTTGTCAGGAAAGCTTTAAGCAGGAGTGCCGCCCGCAGCGTCCTCTATGACTTTTCACAGAATGACGTTTTAATGCAAATAAACTCAAGAGTTTTACTTTAAAACTCCAACATCTGTGCGGCTTACAGATCTGTTTCCGCAGCAACCGCTGTGGTGTTTATGTTTTTATTTATTTTTTATTATGGACCTCATTGTAAGGAGTAATTTATTGGGAGAAAACCTCAAACTTGTAGAGCAAAAACTCAGTGTCAAAGCAATATAATAATTAAAAATAATAAGAAAAAAAATAACAGAAATAAATGACACAACACAAGTTTTGCTCAAAAACAGAAACAACTTTTGGAAATCCTAATGTATTTGATTCTAATGTTCTGATATCACCTCTGCAGACGAATAAATATCGGGTCGCGGTACCAAGCGGAGGTGCCAGAGCTGAGGCAGAGGTCCGCTGTCGAACTGGATCGCCATCGAGCCGAACTGGTTTGGGCTCCACCGTCCGAACTGGAGGGGAAACCAGACTTCCAGGACAAGGGTGAGACAAACAAGCCGAGAAAGGAAATTGGAACAATTTTAGCTCCTGTGATTGCAAATAGACTAAAGCTACTTCTGTAGAATAATCATTCAGTGTCTTACAGAACAAGCCTCACTTAGATTCCAGATTTCTCTATTTTATCGTCTTTCATAATGGAAATACGGGGTGAAAATAAATCCTGAGAGCGCAGTTGCTATGGTCACGCTGACATTTTAACGTTTGCTGTCGACTTTTCTTTCAGTGGAAGACCTCATGCACCTGGCCTGTTCCAGCGTTTTATACGGAGGAGGCACCAACCAGGAGTTAGCACACCATTGTTTATACGAGTCCAAAGGGGACATAATGGTGAGTGCAGCCGAGCGATCCATACCGACTGACTCCACGGCAATTTGTATGAATAATAGAAAAACGGGCTAACGCTCCCACAAGCTGATAGAAGAGCCACGACTTTTCTGCCTGTTCAGATACAGGGTTTGTGTCTGTGCTGATTAAGTGCAGGTATGTTGTTTTTTTTCCTTTGGGATATCCTCCCCCCCCCAAAAAAAAACCAATCTCTTTAGATTTCAGTTTAGATTTCTAAACTGAATGAGAAAAATGTAAACGGCAGTTCCAAAGTTTACATCCACCGCGTGCAAATCCTTTGATCCTGTTTGGTCGAAACGCTTTTTGCTCTCGTCTCGACAAAACAGATGGAGAACTTTTTAGTGTTGGTCTGGTCCATCAAAACATCACAAGATCCGTCGGAATTTAAAATGACAGTGCTGACATAGACACTCTGGCACAAATGTTTTTTTGTGCCTCTGTGCGTTTTACATCTATAAGAACAACTTTTTTTAAAATTGCACAAAATCAGATTCCAGTTTTATTTTATTTTTTGTCTTTGTATTTAGGTTTTTTAGTACTTTGTGACGCTAATCTAACTTCTTTAGAGTAAGCTATTGTGTAAAGAAAACCAAAGCAAAAAGATTTTTAGTGTTACAAAACGACGTACGATGTACAATCACAATAATTAAAACTTGCGCTTCAGCTAAGCAGTCTAAATTATTAGCTGAAAACTTCCTTACCTAGGTTTCAAACTACAACCTAAACCGGCCACATGCAAATGTGAGGTTTTAATAAAATCTGCTACATCTAATTTACAACCCTTCTCTAATCTGATATCTCCTCTTAGCCTTTTTTTTTATTTTATTTTTTTATTTCTCGGGTTTGTGAAAGCGCGAGCGTTGACCGTCCTTCCACCAGCCCGCGCTGGTTGTTGTTGAACGGAAGTGACTGATCTCTGGATTTTCACTTTGCTTTGTGCTGATGCTCTGTGGTGATCTGAGATGACTGTGATAGTAAACCCGCCCAGGTTGTTTATAGCCTGAGGCCCTCGCTGCAGAGCGGTGTGGGCTGCAAGAGCCGAAACAAACATTTTAGCACTTTCGTCGATCGGTGAAAGCGGATCGCAAACTGCTGGCGAATAATGAGGTTTTTCACCACGTGTCACACTTGTGCCATCTTCGTTGCAGACATGTGCCGGTTAGGAGTGGCCGGTTCAAACAGGAGGGTTTTTGAAAGATTTGCCGGCAAGATGAAGACAACCGATTTGTTATTGAGGCTAAAATTTCAGAGCCACTCGTTGTGATTCAAACCTCCTGAAACTGAGCAGACAAATAATAAGTGCCACGCCCATGCCGCAGGAATAAAACATTCTGTGCCCCGTTCTGATTGCATCACAAGAAGGCCACTAATGAAATCAGAGGCTAACCTCAAGCAGCCATCTAAAATGTTTTAGTGCCCGGATAAGACGGGCAAAATAAAACTCGGCTTCTTTTTGCACTCGGTTGAGTCGAACTTCAGCTGAGAGAATCGTTTAGTAATGAGGTAGGAAACGATTATTGGTAAATAGTGTGAGTTACTTCCTTAGTTCAACAAGAGAGGATAAATGGAACTCGATGTGCAAAGACATTCTTGCCACTTGACTTTGTCATGTTTTGGGAAAGTTTGTTGTGTTTTATTTTGGGCTTTATGTGATTGGAAAGTAGCTTCCAAAATATTTTTATTTGTAAAATTCAGAGATGATTTATTGGCATTTTTATTTACTCTGATGCCTCTAAATACAACACAGTTGGACACAGAGCGTTTAACAGCAGCAATATCCAAGTCCTGCCACTGACTTTAAATCTAGATCGTAGGTGTCCAAAGTGAGGCCCCGGGGCCGTTTGTGGCTCTTGAGCCAAACAGACTTGTGGTCTGTTTGGCTCCAGACCACAAGTCAAACATTTTGAAATTATTTATTTTTCTTTTAATAAGGCCTTTTTATGCTTTGGATATTTATTGATATTCAGATTTTATTAAAGAAAAGTCTATAGTTGACCAGGTAAACCTCAAGAAAGAAAAATTACAAACAAACTTTTGCATTTTTTTTAGTCAAGTGCTATTTGTAGGCTTAATACCTAATAACAATGTTTGTTTGTTTTTTTTGCGTACTGTGAGAAAGATTTCAGAAAGATCTCTATTAACAAGATCTAAACTGAGTTCTTGCATCTTCATTGAAGTCTTCTCCCAACGTCCTTGCAGCCTGATCCCGAGCTCTCACAGTGCTGCACGGTGCTGTAGGTTGAGATTTCAGGCCCTAGCGACCAGCACCGGACCAATGTTGTCTAGGAAACTACGAGGAGGGGGCAGCCAAAGCGCCCACTCTCTGCAGCAGTCCGGCTCAAACTGCCGTCTTCCTACATTCACGCGCCGTCAGATGGTTTTTCTCTGAAAGAGAACAGAGTCGATTCGACGACTTCTCTCAACCCCGATGGAGCCCGGTTTTGCTGTAACGCTCGGTAGAGTGTGCAGGAAAGACGAGCGCGGTTAACCCAACTCATTGCAACCTCTAACCCCTTCCTCTAAATCTGCTTTGTTTTTCCCTCAGGCTGCTCTGTCTCTGCTGATGCTGAGGGATCCGATCTTCCCAAAGACACATCATCTGTCCTGCTACCATTACTCGGGTAATTCATGCCTCACACAGATGACTCCAGAACCCCTCCGTCTTTTTTGTTTTTTGCTTGTTTTTTCTCCCTCTTTCTCTCTGTACTTGCCTGAAAGCAGCTGCAGCTCTGAACGTGTGTTGGTGCCTTGGATGACTGCGAAGGTTGATGTAAAGAGGGTGAAGGGCAATGCAGCATGTGGTTAATCCCAAACAGAAGACAGAAGAGGCATTGTTTAACCAGTGATTTTATTTTGGGTGGGGGGATGGGACTCCACTTGTTACTGTCTCCTTGCACTCATTCTAACTGAGCAACTTTAGATGAGTGAACATGTTTTTATATATATTTATCTTCTTCCCTTCCTCCTTCCTGCAGGATCAGACAGCTGGACGGCAGCTGAGAGGCGTCTGTTCAACAAAGGCATGGCCACGTGTAAGAAGGACTTCTTCATGGTGCAAAAGCAGGTACGCGTGCTTTCAGTCTGAAGGAAAGGAAACTTTTGATTCTCCCCGTGGCAACAAAAGGCCGCCGTTATCATGTGTTCCTGTTCCGAGCGGAACAGGAACACATGATATACTGTGTCCTCTGCCCGCTGCGTGGGCGGAGGAAAGGGAAATACAGTTGCTGTGGAACAGCGTTTCCGTTTCTGTTTCGATTGTTGCTCTGTCATTGTCAGGCAAGGTTTTTTCTTCTTTTTTTTTTGCTTTGCTTTTCCACAACGGTGCAGCAGAATTTGAGGTCAAAGTTAGGCCTATTTAGAGTGTCACATTGTCGATGGCTATGTGGTTTGCACACTCAGTCTTTGCTCCACTTTTTTTTTTTTTAAATCACAATTTCATGTCAAGTGCTACAAGAAACTGTAAGAAGTCATGTGCAAACTTAAATGACTTGGTTCTATTTTGCTGACTCCACATTGAGTGGAGTTTTCTTTAAGGCCCCTACAGAAGCCTGGATGAAGGTTTACTAGTGTCTTTTGAAACGTTTCTCTGTTGTTTTGATCTTTTGATTTCAACTCGTTATTCTTCTCAGTAACACAATTATGACCCAGCTTCTGTTTTCAGGCAGAGGCTGCCGGTTTTTTTTTTAATTTAAAACGTCGTCGTATTTCAGCGATGTTTTTTGGCTTCTGGGAGATAAACTGGCCCACAGCATCACGGATCGTCCTTTACTTTGGAATGTTCATCATTTTACACCCAGATAGTGTTTTTGCTAAGCTTAATTTTGTTTTCCTCTGACTAATAAACACAGTTCTGGTTCTGGTGCCAGCAGTGGCGATCGAACTCCACATGCCTGTATTTGCATTAGTGGAACAGAAAAAGTTTTTCCTTTTTTCCTTTTAGTTTGGGCGGGGAGGCAGAGGAGGAGACACAGTTTGGTGAGGTTTTCCCTCCTTTACCATCCTGTTTCCTGTTCACACTGGCAAGATAATAGTATTTCCTTATCAAACCATAAAAGTAGAACTTATGGCTTGATAAGCTGCACTTATTTCATAGAAATTGTGGTCATTTTATTGCTTAATATGATTTTCCCCGGTGAATAAATGTATTCACATTAAAGACTAGATTTTTCTGTTTGAGGTTGTCATCCTCGTACGAAGTATTTCACAACTAAAAAAAAAAAAAAAACTTGGTGTAGAAAGTGGCAAATCTAGAAGCTGAAATCTTTCGCCAAAACCCAACTAAAACAATTACTTTGCCGTTCATAACAGCAAAGAACGAGTGTTTGGAGAAGCATTCGTCTTTTGTTATGATGGAAATATGCAAAGATTGTGAAGCTGTGCTTACGGTCCGTGCAGGTGACGACCAAGACCGTGGCGCAGTGCGTGGAGTTCTACTACACGTACAAGAAACACGTGAAGGTCGGCCGCAACGGAGCGCTGATTTACGGCGAGAACGAGCCTCCGGAGAGCAGGACGGCAGAGGAGGAGCAGGACCACAAGGTCGGTCACGCGAGCATCTCCAGTGTTCCCCCGATCTTCATCCCCCCTGATCGTCCACCTCGCTTCAACAACGTCGCGGACATCTCAGGAAGACGGCTGTGTCCTGCCAGAGGGCTGCGTCTTACTCGCTGTTTTTCTCGCAGGCCGCTCAGAGACTGGAGCCGCAGCAGCAGCAGGAGGAGGACAGCAGGAAGTGGGATGGTTCAGCTGACAGGAAACAGGATGTGTGTCCCACCAGGGTGGCGCACACGCTGCCGTCCACTGAGAATGTAAGTGTGAAGTGACCGACCCGTCGTGAAGGCTTTGATCACAGTGGTCTTATTGTTACATGCTGCATTTTGTACCTTTGAAGTTCTTCCTTTGCATTTCTTCCTTATTCTTCTTTAAATCCGTTAAAGTTGTGTGTTTAAAAAAAATTCCTCAAAGGAAATCTGAACACAGACACATTTAGATCACACTGTGAATAAACGCAAACATGTTTGGAACTGAATCCGTAAGCAGGCCGAAGCTCCTCGTGATTTACTGGATTTCAACAATCTGCTCCGTGCGTTCCTGGCTGGAAAAAAAAAAAAAAAAACGTGATTTCATCACACACAGTTTTCATGCTGCACTCGGAGCTGGTGGCGAGGCGTTGGATGTGCTGCCCCCCGCTGGGGTTTTCTAGAAATAACTTGTCTCCTGTCTGTGCTGGGAAGGGAAACAATGACTCGGCAGGAAACTTTTGCACTTGTCCGGTTGATGTTGTGTGGAGACGAGTTCCGCCTCGATGGTTATGTGATCGGACACATGGCCACACGCAGCTTGGTAAAAGCATGAGATCATTTTTCACAGGTCTGGATAAGTTGAGGAGTTGGGAATAGTCTTCAGACTTTATTCTTCTTCTTGGCTTGTAAATGCTGCATCCATCCAACCATCCGTATGATCGTCCATCTATCCTAGTTTCCTTCTCTCTTTTTTTCTTCCTTCTTTCCTTCCTCATTTCTTTTCCTTTCCCTTCTTCCATCTTTCTTTACCTTTACTTCTTTCTTTTGTCTTTCTTTCTTTTTTCTCCTTTCTGTCACTTTCTTTCTCCTTTCCTTCCTTCTTTTCTTCTTTCCTTTACTCCTTGCTTTTTTCCTTCCTTTTCTTTGTCCTTTCTTTCTTTCCTTCCTTGTTTCCTTTATGTTTTCCTTCCTCACTAATGTTGTCCCTTTTATCCTTTCTTCCTTCCCTCATGCCTTCCTTGCTTACTTCTTTCTTTCCTTCATTTTTTTCTGTATTCTTTTCTTCCTCCTTCAGTTTTTTCCTTTTGGACTAAAACTTTTTTTTTTCTTTTAGCTTGCGACAGTCCTCATCATGAAGGAGGAGGTGGGAAGGGAGCAGCCGGTGTCCAGGGTCATCCACCACGCCCAGCCGACCCAGACCAAACCGCGCTTTGACGGCGGCAACGCGCGCCGGCCGAGCCCCCCGTCGGGCAACAAGGCCTCTGCGGGGCAGGAGGGCGAGTTCCCCTGCAAGAAGTGCGGCAGGTGAGCGATCGGAGCCGCCGCTCCCGCAGCGGACTGCTTACAGATTCAGAGCAGGAAACGCTGCTGCTTCGACTGCCCTCTCGGAATCTGAATCGGTAAACAGAGGCAAGCGTTTCATGGTCTGTGTTTGAAAGAATTACCCTTCCTGTCATGCTTTGGTTGAATAACAGCTTGTCCTCTGGCAACACCGGTTCTGTTATTGCCAGCCGTGTCCTAGCAACCGAAGAGCAGAGCAGATAAGGCACATCTCGCCTCTCAGCGAATGCAGCTCTGCCTCTGCGAGAGCTGCATTCGCTCTTTAAAGCGCTCCAACAGCGTCCGCATTAGAGACGATGGTTTTTATTCAAAGGGTGTGAATACTCGTCGCTTTACACCCGACATTGGTTCCGATGGAACCGACCCGCGCAGTTCCTTCCGCGAGGCGGACTGCATTTAAACAGAAACGCCAAGGATTTTTCTGTAGCTTCAAATGTTTTTAGCAGTTTCAATGCATGTTTGTGGTTTCAACTTTTTATTCACGGAACATTCATGCATCTCTGAGAAAATGTAAAAAATAAAATCCCACTCCTTTGAAATTTCTGGCTTTACCCACGTTCATTAAATTTAAATAATTATTTTCTTTTTTCTTTTTTTTTCTTTTTTTTTTGCTCTATTTAATTTCTAAGACTGAGTCTGTTCAAAATATTTAATGTATTTTATTTAAATTAGGTTTTATAGACCCGCACAAATTAGTTCATAATTCTGCAATTATGAGGAATTATAAATGGTTTTAAAACGTTTTTTTTTCCCCTAAAAATGTATTTGTATTCCCCTCTTACTCTTATGCCTCTAAATTAAATTCAGTGCAACCAAATGTCTTCGAAATGAGGAAACGTAGGAGATTACAGGTCCACTGCGCCACACAACACCCCACAAACCTCACCTTTTATAGAAGACTAGTCAGAAGAACAAAAGGATTTTGATAGTACTAATTCTGTAAAAAATAAATAAATAAATAATTAAACAACTCCTTTTTAGCACTTTCTTTGATGCAACTTGTAATCTGCCTCCAAGAAATAGTCGACAGATCAATTTTGTTTTTTAAATGTTTTATTTTTTTCCATTTAATCGTCAGAATAATTGAATCAGGGAACCGACATCAGATACATGCCACACTTTTCAGATATTCTGTTAAAAATGAGAAAACAACACATCATTTTCCTTCCAGTTGTAATTTTTCATCATATGTCTATTACATGTAATCCCAATAAATGATATTGAACTCTGGTCGGAGAACGACAAACTATGGTAAGATCGTAATTTTCCAAGCCTCTCTATCTGCCAGCGTAGGCAAATTCTTTTTCCCGCTTAAAACGTGACGACGTGGTCGTTCTTTTTGCCGACTGTGATGTCACCAGTCCCCTTAGAAACTCAACTGCACCACATGGTAACTCAGCCAATCGCTCTGTTCCCAGGATTTTCTACAAGGTGAAGAGCCGCAGCGCCCACATGAAGAGCCACGCGGAGCAGGAGAAGAAGGCGGCGGCGCTGCGACAGAAGGAGGCGGAGGAGCGCGCCGCGGCAAGGGCNCGCCGCCATGGCCGCGCGGCAGCAGAACGGAACGCGGCAGGCGGTCGGCGACAGCGCCAACGACGACTCCTCCGGCGGCGAGGACAGCGACGACGACGACGACTGGCAGAATTAGGGCGAAGGCAGAGACCCTCTGCACCAGGAGCGGGTTTCCCCTCCTTTTTTTTTTTTTTACAGACCGCCGTTGCTTGGCAACGTCGGTGACGATCACCGCTCAAACTTTAGCGAGCGTCCGGATTCGTTGGGTTCTTCCCAAAGCTCCCCTTTACTCAGCTTTTCCAAGAGTTGTTACCTCTCTTGCTCACAGGGCTCGGTGAAATCAAAGCCATGCGTCGTCCTGTTGGATTCCCAGCCGCCGCCGTCGCCTCCTTCCTCCGCACTTTGAGTCCCGCTCCGACTTTGCTCCGACAGGCGCGTTGGACCCTTCCGTCTTCTGTTTTCCTTTCACCTCCGGCTCCTCTTCGGACCTCAATCGACCAATATCCGATAGTCGGGGATGAGGTGGGAAAGAAAGGTTGCTTCCTCGGACAGACGGACGGACGGATGGCATGTTCAGACTGTTGTTGTCGCTCCTCTGCACTAACGGCTGCCAAAAGTGTTTTTAGAAGCATGAAATGGGTTCTGTCTGTTTATCCGGGCTTTCGGTTCTGTGAATCCCCCCCCTCCGTCGTCAAACTTTCTTCTTTTTTTTATTTTATTTTTTAAACCTGCTCTGTTTCTCAATGTTTTATGCCTTGGATGTTATGACAGTTTTATTTGAAAATGACAATCAATTTTACACTGTTGGTGTTTTTTATGGACGTGTATATAAGCAGGTCAACTTTTTTTGCCCCTCCCCCCCCCACTCCCTCTTTTCTCTGTAGTTCTATGTGGTTCTTGTTGTTTTTGTGAATATTGTTGGTAATTAATATTATTATTATTAACATTATTATTATTATTATTATTATTATATTCTAGTTTTGGCTGCAGTTTTGTCGAGCGATTTTTTTTAAACAAAGCTTTTCTTTTTTTTTATTTAAAAAAAAACAATTGCTCCTTGCTACCTGTTCATAACTGTGATTTTAAAAAAAACTTTTCTTTTTTTTTTTCTCTTATTGGGAGCCAAGAAATGAAGAAAAGTCAGAAGTGTATGTGCAATAGAACAAGTTACCCCTTCTCCCTCCCCAACACGGTGTCAGCTGAGAAGCAGCTGCTCTGGATGCCTCGCTGTCAGCTCCGTTACTGATAGCTGATGGGACCGCAGGTCTCCACGGACACGAGCGCGACGACAACCGGCCCAGTCCAAACCTAAAACCACGCTCCAGTATTTACGGCATGACATTGGCTTTCACAATGTGTGCTGCTGCTGCTTCTTCTTCTTTTTTTTTGTTCTTAATTGTAGGCACGAGCTGGTCTGTCGGTATAGATACCTCAGTATGGCAGTATTTACACAAGAAAACCTTTAGACTGTAATGTATAATATGTTTAAAACAAATTTCTAATATCACTTTTAACATTAGCTCATCTTTATTTTGATTCGGATTCACAGACATAGAGGAAAAAAAAGAAATAAACGTCTGCTAGTTCTCAGGTAAACGTCACACAGAGCCGTCTGTCAGTAAATCATTTACTTTCATCAACAGCCAAGCTTTTTGGAAAAGTAGTGATTTGTAGTAATAAGTTTTATTCTGAACTAAAGGTTCTGCCTCCTGCTTTCTACCTCAGCTTTGTAGCCGTTCCACAGACTGTTAACAGTAAGATCCTTTCATCAAAAAAAATAAAATAAAATTACGTAATCATTTTTTTCTTTAGTCCCATCTAATCTGAGCTCAGATTAGAAACGAGTAAAAAGTGATATTGGTTTGACTTTTTTTTGTTGTTAATGGAGCTTTTCCATTATTTTTCATTGTTACGGATTTTTTTTCTCTCTTTCTCTTTTTTTGTTATTTCTGAGATAAAATCTCGAGCGTTCCTTAAAACAGCTCGTTTTCCTGAAAGCCTGTTGAGGGCAGGAAATCATTTACTGACAAACGGCAGATTCTGATCTAGACGGCTGAAATAAAACCTCTTGTTTGCTCTTAATATTTTAACATTAGATCGTGTCGATTGCCAAGACTTAGATCTCTACTAACACAGAGATAAATCTGTCTGCCTTTGGATATTTTTTTTTTTTTTGCTCTGAGATTCCAGATTTTTCTGAAAAAGCTGTTTAGATGACAATTTGTCATTTTTTCCCCCCCTCAGTTATTATTATTATCACATTGTCTTTTAGATGCCGATCTGAAGACAAAGTTTTCATCTTTCTAAGCGGACTGTTTGCATCTGTGATTCCTCTCTTCCCGTTTACCTGATACCAGGCGCTGAGTTGGACCATTGTAACCGTGACTCATCTGTTGCTACATATCCCAGTGTTAAGCCCTTTAGCCCTTAGCCGCCGAATGCAACAAATAGGTGAAAGGGTTGTTCTCCTTTAAAGGACAAACCGGAGTAAGGGAGGAACGTTGGGGTGGGGAAAGAGACAAAAAAACACCAAGCAGAATCAGCTCTGCTTACTCTACAAGTTCAAATCTGGGTCTATGCACAGGCTGTGTGTGTATGCGCTCGTGTGCGTGCGTGCGTGCGTGCGTGTGTGTGTGTGTGTGTGAGAGAGAGAGTTCTGTGAGGTCAAATGTTTGACTGCCGTACCAGTCACAAACAAACAAACAACAAATAAAAGGGGGGTTTTGCAGACTGTTCATGTTTGGTATGTTAATTTATATCTCCTTTTTATTTGGGCTCGTCTCAAGGTTCTTGTTTGGGTTTCGGGTGGGGCGGGGAGCAATGTTGCAAAAAAACAAAAAAAAGGTTTCGAAAAAGAATTTTTACGGATGGAAGCGGAGGCCACAGACACTTCTCGTTTCGTCCGGCCGGTTGAGGGAAAAAAAAGTAAATAAATAAAATTTCCGAAGAAAATGTTTATTTAGCTAAAGATTGGAAATATATAATATGAACGGAATTCTATGTTTGCATACTTTTTATGCTATTTTCGTATAGGGTTCACACTAATGATAAAATCAGAAAGGAATCTCAAGTGCTTTTTACTACGGTGTAACTTATTTGTGTTGATTTGATTTTTACCACCTGTGTTTTTAGTAATGATTTATGGAAGCACTGTATATTAAAGGTTCAAAACATTCTCCGAGCGGCTGCGTTTGTTTCTGCTCTCTTCTTGCACAGAACGATGACGGCTACGAAACGAAACGGTGATCAGTGGCATGTTCACCCTTTTCAATGAAATCCGGTTTATAAAACACCAATTCACCAACTAGGAGAAGATTAATTATTCATAATTTAATAACACAAGTAATTTTCTCCCTTAATCTTCTCCATTCTCTCTGTTTGTGTCGACTCCATGTTTTGTTTTTTGTTTCAGAGCTGGAACGTGATCATTTGGATAAAATTTGAAATACATAGCAGATAACTATTTTTAATATATTTTAAAGGTCCTAATTTATTCAGTATACTAGCTAACACAGTGAACCAATGTCATCTTTTAAAATTAGTTTTTGCTTTTTGTGCTATTATGCAACAAGTTACATAATAAAAATAACTTCAACAGCTGCTGTATTTCAATAAAGAAAAACCCAAGTATCTGATTGGTTAACCTGCACAGAGCTGCTGACCAATCAGCCGTCCTGTATCATGTTTTGACCCGCCTGCTGAGTCATGGCCATTAAAAACAGAATGCTATTTTTTTTTTAATTGTAGTGTAAAAGTAGCATGATTCTTCTGTTTACAGTTGACGTGTGGATTAAAATATTTTAGTCGTTTCTGAACAAATGCTGCTGATAAAGGTCACTCTTCTACTTCATAAACTCAAGGATTTATATTTGATATGGTAAAAGTCAGAAAATTGACACTAAGGCACTCAATGCAGTCTCTTTTCATCAATGCAAAATATGAAAAAAAAAAAAAGATTTTAGGCACAGTTAGCACATGGTGGTGAGATGAAAAAATTATTTCACTGTATGTTTTTTTTTTAAATTATTTTCTGACTTTATTTCACTTTAGAAGTACTGAAGGGCTGTGAGAGTCTGGGCGAAATTTAAATGTCAATGTGATTCATAGACTGATAGTGACAAAGAGAGGCAGATGTGCTTGTAATCAATGTCTTGTTGTGGTAGCAACCATTACCTCGTTGGGGGAAGAAAAAAAACAAAAGACGCTCGACAATCAGAGGTTTCATTAAAACAGCCGCCCATAAAATTGTTGGCAAGAAAATCATGAAGGAAACAATAGTTCTCCAGATCATCATGAAATTCAACGTGAGATTGTTGGTGTCGACCAATAAGGTAAAAAAAAAAAAAAAGATAGAGAGAAAGGGTGGGTGAAAAAAAATCAGTCCTTGAACAATATCTAATTTTTTTTTCAGTCAGTTTTTTCATAAAAAAAAAAAAAACCTAATTAGAAAATGTAAGAGATAACCTCCTCCAGCTGGACTGTTTCCTCAAGAAGACTGTGCTGCAGAATCACCTCTTAATAAACTTTAAACTTAATAAGTATATTGAAGCGTCCTTTAATTTGTTAGGAATATCTGTAACAACTTATATATGAGTGTTACCAGCCCTGTGCTATGTCGGCTCCTCGTCCAAAGTGTGTTTCTTTATCTGCCCAAGAATTGTGACTAGATTGAAACAATACTATAATTTAAAAAAAAGAGCCTGCCAAAATGTCTCTATAAGAATTTTTAAAAAATAACTGACCATGTAATTTTTAATACATGTATCTTTTAATGTATTAATGTATTATCAGTAGTTTTCCCCAGTGTTAGCAAAATGCTTTATTATGTTTACGGGGTAAGTATTTTTAAATTAAAAAGTAAGTTGCTGTGGATCTCCATTTTTCCCTTGAGAAATGGGGGGGGGGAAAAAGCAAAAAAAAAACTTGTGTATGTGTGTTTTACAAAGTTTGACCAAAATATTTAACTGAGACACAAAAGCATAGATAGATGATGATATCTGCATTGTAAATTGGCATTATGCTAAAATCTGATATTTGTCTGTTAAAATGAAATCATGATTAAAAACTGCACCTCTTGATTGAATTCATTACATTTTATTTTACCTGCTATTAGATGTTATAAGCAGTCTTCTGAATCTAATCGAATCTCAAACAAATAGTTATGTAAATACACACAAGGTATGCTGCGGGCCTCTCTGCTGGCCCCGCCCCTGCCAAGAAACACAGATGATTGAAGAGTCCAGAAATCCAGACACAGATTATTGTCATTGGCCATCTGTGTGTTTTCCTGGATGATAGAGCTCCCTTGTTGCAAAGCATCACAGTAATAAAAAAATTTACTTGATATTGCTGCAGATGAGCCAAAAGCTGCTGGCAACTACTGTTACTACTCAAACACTGGCCTTGTAAAACCTTCAGAGTAGTTTTACTTGTTTTAAAGTACAGCATAGAAACATATATTCATATGATAAAATAATGCAAAAATAATAGATCACCTGTGTCCTTGTCCTGTGACTCTGACAAACAGGTGTAAACTGTAGACGGCACTGGAACAGCAGGGGGCGGTGTTGTCGCAGAATTGATCTGCAGAAGAAGCGGCGTGTGCGTTAGCTTTAGCTGCCCGGACCAGACTTTAGAAACCGCTTACAGGGGCAGAAGCCCAGGGGTCCAAGTTTTGAGAGGCTAAAAGACTTTAATTTTCTCTTGCTTTTTTTAATTTTATTTTCGGAATGAATGCATAGTTTGTAAACATTGCACCTTACTTAAAGCTCATAGGCCCATATCAGGTGAGTTGTGTTAATATTTTGAGATTTTTATTTAGGTAAACAATGCTCAAGTAGGCTATTTGAAAATTATGAAGTTAAGAGTACATTGTCTGGGAAACAACACTGCGCTACTGGCCAGGAGACATATTGAACCTACTTTGCATTAATTCATACCCATTCATTTATAGGACTACCTAATAATGTTGTGTATAAAGAATTATTATTATTATTATTTTTTTTCTGTGGAAAGATAGGGAAGCCCCACAGCCTTCTAAAACAGAAAACCGGCCCTGACCATGACCCACATGCTGGTTGGCAAAGTATCTGAAGACTCAAACAGATCTCAAATAAGTTACAAAATGTTTGACTTGTTACATGTATCAACAGATGCTTGAATGATCCAGTGAGAGTTCATAAATGTAGCTATTTTTGTCCTGGAAAATAAAAATAAAAAAGTCGATTTGTTTGGCAATGTCTAAATTTTCTCTCAACTGGGACAAAAGGCTTTTGCTGACTTAACTCTTGTTTTTTGCAATGCATTATAAACTTGAAAACACTTCTGGGAGATTAAACATCTTTGGCTTTCCAAATGAATTTAGTGGAAATCCTGATCTTATCAAGCATCCTTACATAGTATGGCTGTTTTTTTTGTTTTTTTTTTGTTTTTGCATAGCGTGAAAAATTACTCTTTTGGTTAAAGTTCAGACCAAAGATCGTATCAAGCTCGGTTTCCCTGTGGAGCTAGAAAATATTCAGACTCGTTCTTCTCAGTATGAACCTACTGTTCTCGTTGGAATCGTCCTCCCGCTCTCATAAACGTCTCTTTATTGTTTCTGCTCTATTTTCATTTATTCTTTCCACCTTTTTTCCTCTACGGTCCCTGGTGTGCTTTTCAAACTGTTGTGAGCAAAAACCTGCAGTGAAAAAAAAAACAGAAAAAAGAAGAAAACCCAAATTTTTCACCGCTTTCACGTTTACGATTATGACATCGGAGGGTGGTTAGGCAATAACTGTGGAGCAGCGGGATCTGGCAGTGTCGGATCAAATGATGACAAGAGCTGCTTACTTCTCCCTCTGGCACCACAGCGAGCAGCAGTAAAATCTGGGAAAGGCAAACAGGAACAGCATGCGGCTCAGATGTGTCCTCGCGTTCTGTTTTCACCAGATCCAACCCGTGGGAGCAGGAGGAGGAGGAGGAGGACAGCATGAAGGAGGAGGAGGAAGACATAATATGTGGGAAGGGAGGCGAGGCATGCACAAGAACTTAATCTGGTGATTTCTGGAGAAAATTAGAGATCAGAGTGATGTCTGGGAAAGTTTAATGAAAGAGAACCTACAAAAGTTCTTGCATCTCTGTATGAAAATTGACGTTTAAACATTAGATTTAAAAGTCACCTTTTAGAGATCCCTCTGATCTTACTGAACTCTGTCATCAGCGCTGATATTGTGGAGTTTCCCCTTGTGCAACTCGAGGGAAATGGCACGTTGTTTATAAGAGTCATTGTGCAGTTTAACAGCCACCCCCCCAAAGCCTCAGACAATACTAGTCTTAAGAAACCTGAAGAGGGTGGCCAGGTACAGTGTGTGAACACAAGGGTGTGTGGGAGTTCAGAGAGAAGATATGACTGCAAATGAGTCCCAAGAGGCTTCGGTCGTTAAGCTGAGACCTGATATGAGTCTGACTGCGCTCTGCTCCCATCCATCAGGAGGTGAGGTGTACGACGACGATCCTCAGCCAAATCTTCTGTCAGATTTTTGACAAAATGTGGAGAGTAAATCCGATGCTTTCGCTTGACTTGAACTGCTGCCGTTTTCCCCTTAAACCCAAATGCGGTTGGGACAGAATTTGGTTTGTTTTTACATCTAGACAAAAACATCAGACTTGAATGCTACGCCACAAGTGCCAACAAGTATAGTCATCTTCAAGCTTCACTGAAAGTCTCCTATGGTTTGACACAGGAAAGTGTAAGATGGTAAACTTGTCCTGTACGTTGACGTTAAAGTCGCTGTGTTGTGTTTATTAGTTTAATTCTCACTAGAGAATGAGTTTAAGATGAAACTGTTAAACTTTTTACCTGCTTTTTCTTCTCCTTGTTTTCCAACAGCTTCAGTATTTCCATTAAACTATATTTAGCTACTAAGGCAGTTTAAAAAGAAACCAACCAAAAAACATTATCGCTCAAGTCTAGAGACGAGTGAGCGGAGTAAAGGAAACGAGTGAAACCCCTATCGATGCCAGTTGTTTAATTGCGGTCTTGGTGTGAGGCCCCTTTAATCCTGGAGCTGCTTAATAGAGGAAAAACACGCCTGCCAGACTCATGCGTGGCCTGCAGGGTAAACGTGGGAGAAACCCCAACCGTCGCACGACGATGTTTACTTTTATGTACTTCGTTTTAAAAATGCATTTCTTTTCAAAGTTCAGGGCCATATCCTCCTCATCAGGAGCCCCACTGCAGATGCTTCCCCCTGGCTTTTGGGTGGTTCTTTACGCTGCCCTCTTCTCTGCGACTGTTTGCAGGAAGCCGCCCGCCGCACAAACAAGTTTTCATGGCACAAGCTCAACTTTTCTCTGTACACATGTTCTGGATCTTTATCAACAGTTGCAACGCCAGAGGGCCTATTTATAGTCACGTGGCATTTATAAATCTGGTGAATCCTGCAGCATTAATCGACCCCAGACCGAGTTCTGGTAAACGAGACGGGAGAGTGGAGACGTGGAAAAAGTTGAAGTTGAGACGTTGGGCAGCTTGACTGACGATCAAGGGGTAAAAAAATGTGAAGTCAGAGTCGAAGGCTTTAGAAACGAAGAGCACAGATGTTCATCCTACCAGGACAGCTGGACTTTATTTCCTCAAAAACGTGTTTCGTATTCCTGCAGTTATTGCTACGAGTGAAGTCCAAAAACATCGAATGCTGAGACATTGTTTGCGTTGCTTTCTAACAGATTTGTTTGGGTTTCCGGTAAATTGTTCAATGTCGCATCATACGTGGGAAAAACTTTTCCAAATGAATTTGCGTCGTCCTCAGTCTTTTACATTTAAAAAACATGACACTTCGAAAATGGTGTGTATGCATCTGAGAGCCGCTGCTGGTAAATAAATGGCTGTAACATTCTATAGGAAGACATCAAATTTGTCTGAATTACTGCTAATCAACAAAAAGGCCCCACCTATCTTTATGAACGCCTTGAACTTCTTCACATTCACTGGCATCTTATTCAGTAGATAAACACAAAATGGTGCGTAATGGTGTTGTGGAAGGAATTTAATAAATGGCTTTCAACTTTTCCTTTAACAATCAAAAACGTGGTTGTACATTTGCAAACTCTACCAGGTTTTCTTCGGCGTTTGCCCTTTCCTATCAACTCCAAAGCACGAAGCTGCCACCCTGCTTCACCATGGTAGTGCTCATATTCAGTTTTTATGTTTTCTCCTCGTGTCGCAGTTTTTATTTAGGAATAAAAAAAACATCAGTTGTCTGTATTGTTCTATAACCTAGCTTTCCATTCTCCCTTTATACATCACAGGTTTTCGTGTTGTAGTTTTTCCACCAATGTTCTGTAGAAATCAATCATCTATTTACCAGTCATTTAAACGGAGTTGGACGCGCTGGCGTTTGTTTCCTTTCGTCATCCACCTATCTTTATGAACGCCAGTGACGTCACAACGAAATTTGCGGTTCTGACAAAACCTTTGCACAGGAACGGTGCGAAGGAGCAGGAGTGAAAAATCTCTTCTCACATCTACGTCGCAGTGGTTACTGATTACTTTTTGTATTGCACCGAGTGGAGACTGTGTGCATAATTTCCTCTTCGGATCTATCTTTCACACTAACAGGTTGAGCGACATACCACCAATATTACTTCTGCTCATTCGCTTCATAAGATGGAAGTGCTCTCTGCGGAAAAAAAACAAACAGATGTTCATTGGAATATTATTGGATAGGAGAGACATGTGTGTGTGTGAGTGTGGGTGTGTGAGTGGGTGTGGGTGTTTTCACTGGTTCATATCAAAACTGACAGGGTGGGGTTCATGACCTCACACATCTGAAATGGTTTAAAGGATACAAAATACCTTTGGCTCATTTTTCTTTTTTTTAAATGCAAAGAAATGCTTAGAAAACCTCCTGTCGTGAAACATGGATTTATAATAATAATTTGCCATTACCGTCATAGTTACCGTGCTGTTTACCTTCACTTTCATTGGGGGGGATTTCAACATGTCATTCATATGCAATACACTTCATTTCTCCTTTTCAGTCACACAGGAAGCAGCGGCCTCTGGTCCGTTGTCGCTCTGTCTCAACCACAAAGTTCTGGTTGAAAAAATGTTTTGTTTTTGGAGAAAGACATGCATAATGGTGAAGTGGAATCAAAATGATACTTGTTTTCAGTTTTGCATACATGTACAAAGGAAGTTAAAATCAAGTTCAACCAACTGTCTTCAGAAATCACCTAATTTCTCATCTTTGTGACTGATTGCAATTATTCATTTCACCACCAGGAGGCACCAAAGTCAGAAATCTGGCACAGGTAATTCATGCAAGTACAATAATGTTACTTATGCATTACTTTTTTTTTTTACTTTTTCTGTATGTACAAGATATAAAATATAAACTAATCCTTGATAATTTTATTATTTTACTATTATTATTACTATTATTATTATTATTATTATTATTATTATTATTATTTTCGCCACAAACGTCTACATAATTTATTAGAACCTTACGAGTTGAACCAACATTAAAGTACAAGTAAACATCTCAAAAGAGCGCATATTTGTCCATTTTTCTTTGCAAAAGTAGTTCAAGCCCAGTCATAGTGGAACACCGTTTGTTTTTTAAAAGAAAAAAAAAGTTTCAGGTCTGGACTTTGACTGGACCACATAGCTGTTGCTGCATGTTTACTGTCGTTCTCCTGCAGGAATGTGAACATCTGCCTCAGTCTACTGCTTATAGGTTGTTTTTTTTTGTTTTTGTTTTTTTTTTCCAAGATTGTCCATCCATCTTTCCATGTTGCTTGAGAAAATTGTCCCCACAGCATGATGGCGCCACCACCATGTTTTGTTTTGTTTTGTTTTGTTATGGACATTACTCCTTCAGGGCGTAGTGCAGCATAATTTTCCTGCCACACACAGCATTCAGAAATGCTGTGTGTGTCTCGTCTGACTTTTTCGGGAATAAGTTATACAAGTCTTGCAAGCAGTTGCACTTTGCTTTATTTAGGCGTGTCAGAGTAAAGTGGGTTGAAAACACGCTTCACTATTCACATTTCCACTTTTGCTCTCAACGCACAATTTTGTGTTTCACATAACACCCAGCACAACATGATAAAAGTCTGTGACTGAAATCTGGGGGGTGAACAGGTTCAAGGGATGGGAAGACGTTTGTGAAGCGCAGCAATATGTTTTTCATTTGTAACTTTAAGGACTTAAGCCAGACTCCAATCCATCTGGAGCCTTTGCATCCTCACCTTTTGCGCTCCTCTGGACTGTTTGGCCACCCATGTATAATTAATGGCAACTGTGAAACCCTTATTTTCCATCCATTAATGGAGTCTGAATTTACAGCCTCATGACTTTGAGGGTCCTTGATTCACGCTGACTCAGCAACGTCAGCTTCCTCTTCCTCCTCTTCTACCTCGACTGAATAGAAAGCAGTTAATTTTAAGTGCAGTGGAAGTGCAGCAATAGGACTTTGTGGTGGTGCTTTCTGCTCGCATGATGCTTTCATTATGATCGTGCCTGGAAATTAATACACCCCCATCCCTCCCAGTTTAATACTTTAGGCTTCCAGATCCATGAATCAAAGCGGCGGGCCAGACACAGTTCTGGCGCCTCGCTGTACGTTTCTTGGATTTCCGTCTTGTAATTGTCATATGTTTACACTTCAAGCTTCCAGAATCGCATATCGGGTTCGGGATCGAGCTGGGGAGGTGTGCCCATCCTGCGGGGCTCACGCAAACATCTGGACGCATCGCTCGCGTGACCAACAAGGTGCGGGATATATTGTGTGCAAAATGATGTGCGCGCGAGCGAGCAGGATCCAGGGATCTGAACACACGTCACTGCGCCGTGTCCGAGGAAGATGAATTGTCTTGTTTTTAATGCTTTGTGGAGAAGCAATGGCAATTTCGCACTAAATTTCGCAATTTGAATCAATTTGAACGTTATTTAGATAATTAATAGTGGAAACAGCTCTATGGGCTTTTTTTAGTTGATGAATGCTACAAAAAGTTGAATCTAGATGACGTGTTGGTGCCAAACGTCCTCCTGAATGTTTCCATCAGTGTCCTTTGTGGAGGCTCCTTCTGGCACAGGGAGCGTCTTTGTTGCGCAGGAGAGGGTGACAGTCAGCCAGTCTGACAGACAGACAAATGGGCTGTGTGTTGGGGCTTGTTTGCGCTGGTTGCCATAGCAGCGGGCGGACAAAACAGGCGGGAGCATATAGTGCTACATGACTGAGTGCGGCCGTGCAGAGAGCAAACTGCTTTGCGGAAAGACAAGCAGAGGAAGATACAGATGGAACTGCGCAGATACTCAAAATAATGTGATTTTTTTTTTTATCCACAACTTGAACAGCCTTGAACTTCAACGCCATTTGCACCTGAGGTGGAACCATCAACCCTGAGTTTGGAAATGATAGTTCCACTAAAGTCTCTGTTGCATTGCACGGTGATTTTCTTAGTCATTTTTTGTCTTTTACCTTTTGGGAAATCACCCCCGTTAGAAGTGCTTAGTATTATTTGAGGCCTTTGTTTCACGTCATGTGTTCATTCTTCTATACAGTAGTATATATATATATTTTTTAAAGAATGACAATCATTTGAAACGGGAAACCTTCTGAATTAGGGCGGAGACAACATCAGGCTAAGTTCGGGGAGAGCTATTGTAAAATAAAGCTTCTATTATTTTAAAACACCACAGACTTACTTTAGTCTTAGCGTTTAGATCACTGTAAAAAAAAAGTCTCCAAGTTACGGTAACATTAGTAATCACGGTAGTATTTGTACCGTATTTATACGGTAAAATTTGGGCAACTACAGCTGCCGGTATTCTACCATAAATTAGAGACGTTTTTGTTGTTGTTTTTTTAAACTGTACAATTACTGCAGCTAGTATTATAAACACAACAGCCTGCAATTGCATTCCCTGGAAATCCCCAGATTCAGGCCTCAACTCAATATGACCAAATTTAGCAAGTCTTATGAGAGACGATTGGAAGCTCAAAAGTAATTTTGTTCTCTTGAAACCTTGAACCTGCTTCTTTTGTGATTAAAACTCCACAAAAACAAACAAATTCTCAATGTTTGTTGTACATTTGGGTCAACTGAAGCAAACGTGAAAGGCAGGATATAAGCCTGGACTAATTAACTATTCCTACACAAATCCTGAAGCGACTGGCGCTGGTCTTGCCCATTCAAGGTTCTGACAAACTAGTTTTCAAGAAAATGAAGACAAAGTAATTTCTATGACATTTCTCAACTACATTTGTTATTTGATAAAGTAAAACTTTGCTCTAGTGGTAAAACACTCATGAGTTTCTCACAAAACCGCCACAAAATAAAGGAATATCAAAGACACAAATTCCATAAAATGTTTAATTAGACAAGCTGAAGCCAAAGAGCGATGTCCCTATAACTAAACAACAAAATGATAAAATAAAGAAAATGGTCCAAAACATGTAGAACTAAAAACAAAAAAACAAAAGCAAATGCATTCAAATTATTTCCTGCATTGGAAGCAGATGATTTGTTTAGAGGTTTGCTATCGTCTGAGAGGTTTGGTTTCTTCAATCTTGTTCCCGCAAAGCTTGTTCTCTGCGACGCCTCGCCCTGCAGATGAAGTGAAAAAAAAAAAACAACAACAAAAAAAGCTCAGGTCAAACAGTCCAAAGTGCAAAGATGGATTTGCTTGCAGTCTAGTCTAATGTAAATAACATGAAAATGTGTGACAAAACAAAAACATCGAGACGGTACCTGTCTATTTGTAGGTGTGGCTTTCAGCTCCACCACGTCCGAATCCTGAAATGCCGAAAGAAACGCGCAAATTAGGTTTAAAAGTAGAATTAAAATGGAACCTTGGTGTTAAAATCAACGCACTCCTTAGGTTTCTGACAGAGACTACCTACCATTTATGTATTTTATTGACATGTTTTGTGTCGAGAGTTCAGGAAGTGACGAGATCACGGCTTACCTTTAGGTCCAAACATTGCAGCGTAGCAGGGGTTGTTACAGTACGGCTTGCCTTCATGCTGTGGGAGGAGAAAAGATGTTAAAAGTCTTTTTTTTATCATGGAAAGATGAGGCTAACGCAAAGAAGATGGAAACAAGTGAGTCAGAAACTTGCTTCATTTGCTATTTGCACCAAACAGGCTGAAGTCGAGTTCTGGTATTTGTTTAGGTCTAACTTGCTGATATCAGCTTTGACCAAATCCATTTTTCTCCCAAGTGTGTTGCAGATTTTAGTATATGCAAATAAAAAAATCATGTTTTTCAGTTTCTGACCACCCAGTCAGAGGTCATAGAGCAAAGAAAATTGGCAGACTCCAATCTCTGACCTGTTCATTTAACAGCAGTTCGATTATTTGCAACATTCAGCACTTTCCCCCCCCACCCCTATCAAGGTTGTGTAATTTGGCCGTTCTACCTCTGCATGTGAGCCAGCCGACAGTGTCTTGTTGCACTTCTCGCACTTCAGACATGGCCTGTGCCAGTCCTTCCCCAGTGACGTCACCCTCTCAGCTGCAAAACACACAAACGGACAAATGATTAACACCAGTAGCAGTCCAACCTTTACCATAAAGATCAGTTACTGTTGTCTGGGAAGGAGATGTAAGCCAGAGAGTCATGCTGCAGGGCACATGAGCTCCTGGAGCTGGGAGTCGTTTTAGTCCCATGTCCGCTTAAAACCACAAAGATACACTGGTTGCAGATTAGTTTGGAAACACTGCTGGGTGTGGTTGAGGGAATAGAATAAAAAAAAGGACTGAATGTCCCAGAGGGAATCCGTCCTCCTTGTGCCTCATAAACACAGATAAAGACTTTATCAGTTATGGACGATCTGTGCCAACCTCCACCCACCCAGGAGGACTGGAAGGGAGGCGAAGGGATATGACAGAGCAGCCTCGTGTTTTTAGAAGAAACGGAGCCGAAACGCAATTTTGAAACTCACGATGACGTGAGGGGAAGTGAGCCCAACAATTTGCATATGCTAACAAAGGGTGCGTTAGAGAGGGAGCCATCATAGGGCAGGAAATGAAGAAAGCGAAGAGGCAGGTTACTGAAAGTGAAGCACTAATGGTTTGATTCGGATGTAGAATCAAACCATTCGGATGGTCACGAAATCTTAATTTAAGATTTCAGAGTCATGAAAGGCTTGTCCAAAGTCCTTCCCAAAAAATGTTCATATATTTTCATAGTGTAATTTCTTTGTAGCAAACATCTAATGTAAAGTGAAATTGTGGCACCTTAATATCTACAAGGAATTTAAGTATAAAATATATGGGAGGACTGCGCTATGAGTCTGGTTGCCTTGTAACGTCATCGCAGATTTTCTTGCTTTAAAAGTTCAAAATTTTCCATTAAAGCTGTCTACGGCTGTTTGGAGCATAAAGCAACAGTCTTCCCCTTCCCCCACCTATTGCTGTGCATGTACTCACAGAGACAAATTAGCCTGCTTGGAAATATTTGCAGTTATGTTCGAAAAAGGACGGCGGGAATCTCATGCCGGCCTAAGCTTTCTCTGGTCTGCCGTGCCAGAAAGCAAATCCTCTGATTCCCGGTGGCAAATGCATGAAAGAATGGGAAATAATTACAATAACAGGCAAAAGCCACTGGCTTCCAAACATGTCAGGAAGTGGATTATTTGTGCCCTAAGAATAGCCCACTGTGGCAACGGATTACAAGTAAGTCATGAAGAAACATGTGTAAGAGTCTCCAGGGTTGGGTCAGGCGCTCAGGTCTAGAAAAAAAACAAAAAAAACATCCCGACTGGATGCGGTGTGGTTTTGGAGCAAAGGTTCGTACCCATTCAAATCACTGTTTGACCTCAAACAGCAAACCAGTAGGTCTGGTAAACGGCACGCCCGGCCCAAAGCGGTAAATACAAACGGGTCCGTTCTAATCGGCTGTTATCGTGCCCAAGTTATAGGCCTGATAAGGCTAACCTTGGTGTTTATACCTGATAATAATGAGGGTTAAATGAAGCGTGACAGATTGGAGGCTAATTATCCCCTCCGCTCCCGGCTGCCCGGAGCTTTGTGGCAGCCATCCAGGACACACAAACACACAAGTCTCCCTGTAAAAACACCATGAGTGAGAGCTGGGAAAGATTAATGGAGCGACATTGTGACATTTTGTAGCGCAAACACTGTGAACGGACTTAAAGGGATACTAAGAAGATGTTAGGATCGTCCTTCCACTGGATAACTCCCTTGATGTTAATCCAGATTAGTTAGCCGGCTACATGCCAGGTGCAAAGACGACTTCTTCTGTCTTGAAGTTGTCCATGCTTCATCAAATTGTTATTAAAGACACTATTCTCGTGTTTCCGTTGGGCACTTATTTTCATAGAAGCAAATGATTGTTTATACAGGAAGCAGGAGAAGGACGCAGTGCGCTCCCAAAGATCTTCCTGTTTGGAGCACGAGAACAGAGCGTTAAATGGGTTCCAACAGACAATTAAGACACGGTAATAACCAAGAACACAGCATTGACTGAAATCTCTGCAGTGTATTTTTTGCTTGACTCTTCCACCAGTCAGTTAGGTCTGAAAGGAAGCGCTCATTTCTTTCTCGGCGCGTGTTTCACACAGACAGATTGTTGGAGATGCACATCCTCCAACCTCCCTTCTTCCTGTAAAGAAGAACCATCAGTTTCTTATCCAAACACCATCCAACACCAATATGGCCGGTGCTTGGAAGGTGGTAAAAATGGTGTTTGCATGATATGATGTTGTTATAATTGGTATCCTTTAGAGAAATAGAAGTTTTTTCACTTTTAATGAATATCGAAATGGAACTACTTTAACGATCTGGTTTAGAACATTCATTAGTATCGTCTGCCAAGGGGTTCGGTGAACAAGACTTTCCTTTTCATGACTTTTACCAAGATAAATTGTTCTTGTGCGAGCTCAAGGCAGAGCCAGATAGCTTTTTTTTTTCTTATTGTGGTTTTTAAAAAAAAACAAAAAAAACACACACACAAAAAAAACACTCCTTCTACCAAACCTAAACCATTCCCATTTGCGCTCTGGGCTGAGGTCTGGCCATCAACAGGCAGTCTGTAGCGTTTCCAGCAAAAGAAAAGCATTCCGCTGTTGTTGGACCTCCATCACTCAGGCAGGCAGACGGCGGTAGCCTGATTGTTTCCATCTGAGCTACAGCAACATTAAGTTGGACAAACAGCGACGCAGACAGAAAGATGGAAGGTGTGACGGAACGAGCCGGACGCGAAGGGAAACACGCGGAGGCTTATTTGAGGGAAAGGAAACCGATTCAGACGCTTAAGGATATTGATGAATATGCTCGTTTTCTAAAAGGAAATGAAAGGCTTTGTTTCACGCTGCTTTTCCCCACGCTTCTGAGGTGAACATCCATCTTGGAAGAAGACCTAAATGGCTCGTTCTGTTCTGCCAGAGGCCAACTGGTTTGATTACATTGGCTGGGAGGGAAAAAGATTATCCAGGAAGCAGGAGGACTGGCTCAACAGTCACACGCTCTGCTCATCTGCATGAGCGTCCAAAGACTTTGGGCTTTGCGCTCTGCTTTGGACTCAGCTGTCGCACCATCACAGAGCTGCTGGTGCACAGAGACGTGGGTAAAACAACAAAAGAAAAAAACAAAAACAAAAAAAAACGGAGTATGTGGGTGATTAATGTTTGCTTTGACTGGGTCTTCTCATGGGAAACGCAGGACGAGGGTGTAGTTTACAAAATCAGAAACCTGCTTCCTCTGCTCCGGCCATTACTCACGGGGGCTCAAAGAGCAGAAACGATTCGGGGCCCTGATGGAGCAAAGATCTTTGATTTCAAAGTAACCTCGTAATGAGAAAGAGCATAGTGCAGACACCCTTAGAGACTGCAGGGCATTCCTCTGCACACATGAAAAGATGCAATTTTTCATTCTTATCACCTCTCCCTCTGTTTTTTTTTTTTTTTTTTTACTGTTATTCCGTATTTCAAACACTTTTACGTCTAAGAAAACTACAACATATCTGAACAGTGCTCCAATGCAAAAGTATCCTTAAGGAAACAATTCTGAATCCTGGAAGTGAGGTTTTGTTAAAAGTGCTGTATAAGGTGTTAAGTCTGCTGGTAGCTTGATTTAGGATAAAAACAAATCACTAGTTGATTCAGAAAGCTGAAGCTAATGGCTAGTCAGTGAATAACCAAGAGCAAACCAGCAGAACAACTCATCACATTTGCATTTGGAGGTTATTTACACAGAAGATAATAATTACTCCCACTGGAAAGGGAGGTGGAGGGCGGCACGCCACTAACAGCCGTCCTGAGTGAAACGTACGGAGAAGGCAACGTGTAAAAAGTAAAAAAGCAAAGCCTTTGTAAGCACTGAATAAACTTATTCATCACTCTGCTTAGAGCAGATGACTACACTTTGAACTTCCCAATCTCTGTTCACACAGGAAGATTAATGGTGTTGCACAGCCTCCAGCCTCTGTTTTCTGAGTTCACATATACTGGCTTCTTTGTAACGAAATAACCACCAAATGCAAATGTGACGACAACTTTAGGACATTTTTGAAGGAAAGAAGTTCCGTTTGGTCTTAGCCATCTTGGTCAAGAAAATCTAAAATTATACAAAATGAAGACAGTAAAAGAATAACGCAGCACATATCCATTCCTACCCGCTTTTACAGAAATAGGTGAACTATCCCTTTAACAGTCACCCGCACTTGTGGATGTCGGTTCATGTCTGACTTCTGGTGATTATGGGAGCAATTAACTTTATCCAGGATCTAATCTAGCCTGCAGCTGCGGAGCACTTATAGCTTTTAAACTTTTACGATGAGGTTGTAGAAGCTAAAAGTATCAAAATGGGCTTTTTTAGTTTCCTTTTGGCACGTAAACCAGTAACTCAAAACATAATTAACACGTTTATGTTATTTATGTTGCTACTGGCCAACTAGTCAGTAGTAATAATCTAATGATTCTATTCTTCAACTTATAGTTAATGCAGTTTAAACGACTTGTGCTCTAAATTTAATATGCTGAGCGCGAATGCAGCGCTGCCGCGATCAGGTCACTACAATGCCAGATTTGGTGCATAATAAACACATCACTTTTCTTTAATCTCTGTATCTTCTTTTTAAGCATATTTTTTTGCATTAAAACATGTGCCTGTCAGTGTTGCACCCAGCTTCCTGTTTCCTCACATGAGCAGAAAAAGCCGCTATTTCTCTTCACCAACCAGGAAATGTTGACAAACGTGAGCAACATTAATAAAAGTAGAAGAAAATGTACACACACACAAAAAAAAGCGCACAAATCTCACCGAAGTAAACCTCCTTCTGGCACTTTGGGCACTTTACCATCTTGCTGCAGTTGTGTGTTTACGCGCTGATGTGCAGGAGAAAAAAGCAGATCCAGAGCCACCTGTCGGATCCGAGCGACCACGCCTCACTGTGCAGATGTGCGCTCCCTTTCTGTATTTATAGTCCGGAGGAAATGCTTCAACTGAAACTTTTCTCTTTTTTTCCCCCCCTCTCCTCGTAAGTGGGAGAGGCCTGTGCTCCATGCAGAGAATAAAACGCTGAGCATTTCATGTACAGTAGGAAAAAAAAAAAACTAATCTGAGCTGTTAGACACTGCTGTTCTGCATCACTTTTCATGAGATAGTTGTGTTTGTAAAATGCCTGTGTATTTCATTTGTGTAAATTAAGTGAGATTCAGACGTTTTTTTTTTTAACAAATTATTTTTATTTATTTATTTATTATTTTTGTCTAAATGCAAGTGTAAATAAGAAGACCGTAGTTTTATTTTTCCAACCCAGTCCTTGGTGATGTATGGAGCGATCCATAACGTTCCAGCCATAACAAACAGGGTGAAGTGACTAATGTCTCACATAAAGACTAAACAAAAGGAAAACCCATGGCCTACATTGCTATTGTTATGATCTAGCTCAAAGGCAACCGCAAAAAGAGAGACACACGCAATGTGTTTCTGAAATATAAACTTATTCAGCACATTCGTGCATGAGAATTGTATCGTGCAATTAAATCAATGCATATAGCACTGGCTTGCCATGTTCTTACCTTCGAGCAGGTAAGAGGCTGATGTTGCCCCAAGTGAACAAACGTGACAGCATGAACTAAAATAACTGCGGCGACCCCACTGACATTAACATTGTCAGCGATACCGTTATTATTCTTTATCCAGCGGGTGATAAAATCTTCCTAAGTTGTGTTTCAGCAGCGAAGTTAGCATTTGGTTCAAGGTTCAAGATCTGCTTGGCATGTTGTCTCATGCCGGGCATCAAACCGAACATTTCGTAATCTCTGAATCTGAAGATGTGTCACTGATTCTGGAGCCGAGGAGAAAAGTTAATGGGGCATCAAACTTGATTGTTCAAACACCGATTTATGACTTTCACTCGTCCGCTCCTTGACAGACGTTTGCACAATGCAAGGCCGAGGAACGCTCACTCTTAATTTAAATCTCCAGTTCAGCTTTAATACCTTGTGGGAAACAAATTTCACTTTTAAACTACTTCACATATAATTATAATAGTTCACATTGTCATTGACTTATCCAAGGGCCCAACCTACGACACACCCTGGCGTGTCATAGCGTAGTTTGACTCAACTACGCATTCCTATGTTTATAGATAAGGCAACTGACGTTATGCATACACCACTTCAGAATAATAAAATAAAACTGTCGGTGATTAAACATGATTATTTCTTTTTTTATTTATATATAAATTGGTTTGTAGAGTGACTGACACGGTAAGCCCTGCTTTAACCTGAATGGGATGGATCTACATCTTTGACAGACAAACAGAACTAGTTTATGGCATTAAAACTAAAAAAAAAAATCTGTTACGTCTGCATAAAACACGCCTGTTCGCACATCAACACTCTGTGCTGGGCAGGTTTTTATCTTTAGTCACAGTTGTACATGTTTTTGGTGCATGCATCTTAACCTCACTTCTTTAAGACATTATTGAGAGGATAACTCCATAGCAATGAAACTTTGAGAGTTTCATTGCCTGAAGCGCGAAATTCTTTTTGATGCTGCCAAATTGTGGAACCGGTTGAACAAACGATCCACATGAAACAAAACAACTGATAACTTTTGAGTTTTCAGTTCTGTAAGACCCTTTGGCACTTTAGCGACACAGGAGCATACTGAAGGCAGGGTGGGGCGGATGTGTTTTACCCAGAGCTAATTTGATACATTAAGGGTCTAGAAATAAAACCCTGAACCTTCTGACTGCAGTGTGAACACTCATCTTTACCATACAAGGAAGCCTTCAATAGGTTTCTAGGTTACAGCATGATTTTCAAAACTTTAGGTGTTTTTCAAGATTGTTTTCTTCTTCAGCTGATCCGATTTTAGCTTTACCCGTCTTTCCATCGACCCTGACCACCTTAAAGGCCCCACCATGTCTTCACAGAGCAGTTATAATTATTTAGAGACTCAGATTTATTCTAATTGCTAGGCAATTGCTCATACTGAATTTTACTTCAGAGGATAAGAGGAATGAATACAAGTCTACGCCAGTTTTCTGATTTTCATAAATTACTGTCAACACATTCTGAGGAGCATCTATGACACATAAAATCCCAACTTACATGCAGGTTTGAATTCTGACAAAATGTGGAAAAGTTTGAGGGGGTGTGAATACTTTTGCACGCCACAGTAAAAGCCAATCAAGGAAGGTGAAACGAAACTGAATGGATAATGACTGGCTGTCATGTGACGGCAGAAGCTTCCACAGCTGATTGAAGGGGGGTAACATATCTGTCACTGCAGCCACAAACACTAGTGATTTTAAACTTTTAGAAGTACAATAGAGAGAGAGAGAAAACTAATTCAATTCAGATGCACACAAGAGAACAGGACTAAAGCCACCAGACCCAGGCCCAGGCTGCCGCCCCGTTGCTTTGCTCCAAAGCAGTGCAGAAAGTTGACGCGTGACTGGATAATCACGATGATGTCAGCGGTCTGTGGGTCTTACGTAGTTCAGAATCTGATGTTTGGTTCTTCACACCCAACTCCAGGTTGACTTGTGGCTTTCTCTGTGTGGACAAGAAAACTGCTGTTACTCAACAGCTTGTAGGTTTTATGTGTGTGTGTCGGGGTGTGTGTGTGTGTGTGTTGGATAGGTTTGTTATGGTTACTTTTATGATTAGCCTTTACTACACACACACACACACACACACACACACACACACACACAGGCACACCTTCAAAATGCAGCTGATCTCTGCTTTGATGGACTTTTAAAAGATAGCAAAGCAATGAAATCCCATGGGAACCAACAGAAATAAATATGTTTGGTTGCTCAACTTGTTTTGCAAATAGAAAAGTCGCGCTTTGTGTTGGGCTTTGTTGATCCTCTCTGAAGGATCACTGAAGGATCGCTCTTTTAAATATGTCAATGGGACGCGGCAGATTGGGCAGAACGCGTTGAACAAAGCGTCCCATATTTTAAGGGATATACCAAAAATGACCTTTTGACGGGAGGGAAATCCTAATAAATGGACACAGCAGAAAACAAACAGAGCGAAGCAAAAAAAAAGAAAAGAAAAGAAAAACGCGCAACAGAAATTTATTTTCATGCCGATATCATTGACAGAATCTGGATTGTTTGTAAAAAGGCACGATGACAACAATTCTTTGGATACACGGTCATCCACCTCAGTTAGAGTTCATCATGCTGACAGGTTTTATACATGATTGAGATTTATTAGGATGATTATCCAAAGTCCTTGGATTTAGAGGATAACCTCGTAATTCTTTTTACGGGATGACGGGGCAAAGAACCTCTGGACTCTGGAGATTAATCATTGTGGAGGTCTGCCTCAGCCACCCAGGTAGCCGGGTGGAGTGGGGTTTGTTGTCTGGTTTAGGATTAGGAGGAAGGTTCTGCCCGGGCCCTTAATCCAGCCAGGCTTTGTAAAACTGCTGTTTTATAATAACATCTTACAGAAATCGTCTCTGCTCTCCTCTCAAATTAAGCAAGCTTAACGGGGACGTTTCATGTTCTACATCACCAGTCGAGTACAGCATCTTCCTAAACCTCGACCACATGAAAGCATCAGACTTTTTAGAGTTTTCCTGCAAAGGGAAGCCGCTTAGCAGAGCTTAACGGTTAAAAAAAGCTGCCTTGAAGGTGCATTATGCAATTTTATTAAAAAAAAAAACAAAAACACATCCTTTTGTTAAACGTCACCATCTTGTGACAGTATGGTATGAGACGGATAACGTGAAAAGATTGATGTCCTCCGCCTCCTTCCTGAGCTACTATTGGTGTCTGAAGAAATGCACTGCTCCCGATCAAAAACAACATCTCAGAGACAGGTGAAGGGCCTTAACGCTGTCAATCAACCTCATGTACTTGTTGTTGAACGTGCTAATGGGTTAGAAACAGCCTTCCGTTACAGAAAAGGCAGCTATGTGGATTTAAGAATTGTAGGACACTAACTTTTCGTAATATTTTCAAACTTTTACATTATTTGGATGGACTGAGAATGCAAAATTGGGTTCATACAAATGTTTTATTTATAGCCTGTTGTGTATATTTATCTGGACAATGAGCACTTCAAGTATTGAATACTGAAATGTATAGGCTCAGTAAATCAAAATGCTGATTCATTTCTTGCACGCTTTTTGGAAGGTGGCAGGAATACTTTATCAGACGCTACCTCGTTTTTGAGCTTCTGCTCAAGCCAGTCGGGTTATGAGGAAGGACAACGATCCATCCGCCAGTGTGTCCAACAAGTTAAACCTTCCTAAGGAATGTCAAAGGAGGGGCTATTGTCTCACAGTGCTGTAGACATTCATCACATGCATCAGGATATTCACTTCCCTCTCGTCTGGAAGGAAAGACGTTGACGACACCACGGGTCATATGCGGTTGGATTCGGAGAAGTTGCTAAAAGAGTGGTGCACATGCTTCCAGCTGTGAATAATCCATCCCGATACCCAACCAATGGACAATAGCTGGTGAAAGCAGGGATTTAGCCGTTTCCCATAGGCCATCTTTTAGCCGGTTTCGGATGCTTGGCCTGGCTTGGTCTGATGGCACAGCGCATGCCATGAATCCTCATCAGTCAGCATGCTCAGCTGGGGAATGCACCATGCGACCGCTCCGTCAGAATAATCTCTCTGCTGAATCTTATTCTTATCTGTCAAAAAAACAAAAACAAATACCTTCTGTTGTAGCAGAAGGTCTCTGTGAAGTGTATCTAATACATACCACAGGAAATACACCATGGGAAATTAGAATATACAGCTGTAATGCTACTTGACATGCTATTGGCTGGCATTGAAAAGCAGCCTATCAGAGAGTGCCATTTATTTTCCTTGGTTCTGATTGGCTGTAGCCCCAAGAACATTGAAAAAGAAGACTGCATGTTTGCTAATATGTCTTCCAAAGCGTGTGTTAACATGTATTTGGTATTTGAGCTATTAAAATAGGCAGTTTTAGAGCGTTTCCAGAAGGATTCCAAAGTTTAGGCAGATATTAGCTATCTGTGGTCCCTAACCCTGATAGGGCTCCACTGTATTTGGATTTTCAGAAAATTATCTCCATGTTTTGGTTAGCTACGAGACTCTAAATCATCCCAACAGGATGTGTAAAATCTTTAGTGCGCCACCCAAAAAGTTACTTTTCCCAACAAAACCATCTAAATCTATACTTTAAACTTTTACATCCTTCTGTCACAGCTTCATTGTACCGAGACGTGACCTGAAATGCCTCCATTTTGACTTGCCGTGAGACAATCGTATCAAGGTTTCATTACTGACCACACCAAACGGAGGGAGGAAAAATAATCATCAGATTTTTGGGTGAAGGCTGGCGGACAGATAAATGACTTGTACAAAAGTTTCCACCATCTTTCAGCCTTTACACTTCTTCTCTTTCATGGCTGTTTAGTTTGTCCTCGCTCTGTTTTCACGTTCCAGTCACATCTTTCAAACACACACAAACTGTGAAGTAAAATCTGTAAATTTACACGACCCGTCAGGACCTGTAAGCGGCTGCAGAGGAAACGAAACATGTTTCATTGATTATTATTGTTTAATGTGGCGTCTGACTTATAATTACATAATAGAAAATGTGTTAGATCTTTGAATTTGCTCTGATATTTGTGGTCTGTGGAAATTATCAGAAGTTGAGGCGAGTTCGTGCTGTGGGCCTTTGAGTGGCCTGTTTGATTTTCATCTGTGTGTGTTTTGTTCTTTTTAAGTTGATGAAAGCTGCGGTGTAATCAGATACACGGATATAGATCAGAGTCTGTGATGGAAACAAACGGTGGCAGTTCATGCTGGGCTCTCTGGGTGAGTCCAACCTTCCAACTGCTTCCCCCCCTTAAACCCCTAAAGTTTAGGGACGACATCATTTCTTGAAATGTACAAGAAAGCCGGTTGAGCGTTTCTTAATGTAGAGCCCAGGCAATCTAAGTAAAGAACGAAAAGGAGTCGCAAAATAGCACGGGCACCAGGCGACAGAAAATAGGAAACTTGTTTAATGCAAAACTGATGAGCACTCAATAATCAGTCTGATGCAGGTCTGCAGAGGACAAAACTTTGTTAAGAAATTGAGATGCGGTCATTGTCGGCGCGAACTTTAGAATAACTCTGCGCTTTAAATCATTTATTTAAACTGCTCTTTGACATTCACTGACTGTATAAGATGGCACTTCAAGGGCATTAACTCGCAGCATTGTGTTCAAGAGTTCAAATTTGATCACAGATTTTCTCTAATCCAGACGGATCAAAATTCTGCATAGAGGGAAGAAAAAAAATTAACAACACTTTTCTTACTCTGCTTAATCGCTTTGATTCCTTCGGGACTCTTCAAATTTCTTTTCAGACAAAAAGACAAATGTTCTTATAAAACTCACTCTTGCTTTTAGCTCATATTTCAATAGCTTTTTTTTATTGAGTCAAATCTCTTAGTTGCTTGTTTTGTTGCCTTGTTTGTTTTATTAAAACAGGCGTCTCTCAATGAGACAACCTGTATAAATAAAGATTAAAAATAAAAAAAAATCAACAAAAGGCTCAAATGCATACATACACCCACACTGATACTCTGCATCACGTGAACGGAGTGTTGTGGAGTTTCTCAAACCTCATGCAACAGGAGCAGACAATGGGGTGTGTGAGCGACGCACTACTCGGTTCATTTGGATTACTGAATGCCACACAGGTGAGTAAACAGGTGAGGATCAGCAGGTTAAGCCGTCGGTGCGCTTCCCTCGCTCAAAACGGAACAAAACGGCGAGAGAAAGAGGATGGATAAGATTCCTGTTACTCTCCTGGAAGACGAACGAGATCCTCATTTTCATTGCAACAAACACAACCGTCACACGATCGACGCCTCTTCCTTCCCCAACAAGGGAGACCCCTGCGCATTTTTATGCCACATTTGGACAAAGTTCATCTTTTGGAGTGTCTACATCAAAAAATCTTGATCTCAGTCACAGAAGAAAAGTGGCGTTAGCTAAAAAAAAACAACTCAAAATTGATTATTATTATTATTATTATAGAAAATAGGAATTATTTTTGAAGTCCTTACTGATAATGTGCATTTAAACGCAAACAATCTGAGGAAAAAAATGTGTCGTTTTGTACATTGCGTGTAAATATGTGATTGAAATTTCTTATTCAAGGGAAGAGACCTCACTGAAAGAAGCTGTAATGGTAAGATACTGGAATACTCACAACTGGACACAATTCATTCTCTTCTTATGAAAGGTTTCACATTTTGGTTGCAAAATATGCATGTGCTTTTTTTCTTCCACGAAATAGTCAAAAGATGACAAACATTCATCAACCCGGTCACATGTGTAGCCATTTGTCTGGCATCGCATCGTTTCGGGGGACATTGTTCTCCTTTCATCTCCCTGAGTTATTCTTAGCCGGTTTCAACATGAACGCCCAACAATAATCCCTCCACGTCTACACCCTCACAGAGGGTGAGAATGTTGCTGCAGCATGGAGGAAATCCTGTGGCTGAAAAATGTTTTTATCTTTTTCGTTCCTTGTAACTTGACACATTTTTGTCACTACGAAGTTGCAATATTGCTCCCCATGGTTGCAAAGCCGATGGAATACTGTCCAGAATCTGAGCTGGCACACATGTTTGCCTTGGGTCTCTAGTAGTGTAGCTCTGGGAGCTCGTTCAAAACAAACCCCGCTCTTTCACATCCACACACTTGCACTTAGAGATGCGTGTGTGCAAACGGCTGAGGTTGAGCTTTCGACTCATGGGAACTGGCGAGGAGGCTCGGACGCAGCTGGGGATCGTCAGGACTCCAAACACGGCTGCAGACAGAGTTGATAACCAAGGTCGAGTAAGAAAAAAAAAAAAAAAATCAGGCATTTTTTGCGAATTCAAAACATGCATTTAACCCACTGAGCTACGGTAAACCATTGTCATTAAGGTCCATTTAGTGCTGGGACCTGGCGGGGGTTCAACTATTTAACCAGAAAAAAAAAATTCAAGTGAATAAACACTGTGGTAAGCTGCAATTTCCTTAGCGACTGGTAATTGTTTATGAGGGTGGTTGTGTCCACTGCTATGGCAACCAAAAGTTCCCCAATAACAGGAAACGAAGAGGCTGAATGATTCTGAGATCATTTCCTCAGAAAGACAAAGCAGAAAATGCACCTTAAAGTCACACATTTTCAGATCATGTTAGCTGAAATCGTATCTTATCGTCTCAGAACCGTTGAACTTCCATGTGTTTCGTTAGGATTTGATGTGATATGCCGACAGAAAGCGGGACACGCTTGTAATCGTGAAGCAACACAAAAATGACACGTAGCTTTCATTATTGTCTACACATAAAAATTTAGAAAGCACTGCACCCACTTGTCTTCTGCACCCCAGAAACAAAACAGAACCCCAGTTCACTGCAATTACGGCTGAAATTGTTGCCCATTCCCCTCAGTTTTAGTTTTCTGCTAAATGGACCGTTCTGCCCGTTGAACAAAACCAAAAAGTTCAATTACCTCATCTGACCAATCCAAGTAGGGCACACAAACCGCAAACAGGACTTCTTATTCCTTTCTTCCACTTCTCGCTTCTCTTTCACTAAGGTCAAATATGTTCACAGAACAGCTGGTTTTACAATGAGATCAAGTTACACACAGATGGACTTTAATTAATACTATCATAATTTCATCTACACTGTGTTAGTCTGTCTCATAAAGCCCTAATGACACACATTCAAATATGACGTCAAAAACATTTCAAAGCTGCAAAGTCACAAATAATGGAGTGAGAAAACCAACGTGGAGGAGAGACAGCTGTGTCGTCTGGGCTCACTCAGCTGGAAGAAAGGGCAGAAAAAGAAAAGTGAAATAAAAAAGCGAAGGCCTCAGCTGAATCAGTTCTTTCATTGCCAGGCAGAAGTTAAGTAAGAGAGGAAGGACAGGATGGAAAAGGACTGGGAAACATGCAGTCGAGAACGACTGAACGGCTCATCTTCACGCAGATAGTTGTTAGAAAACCGACTGATAACACACAGCATGACCTGTGAAGTTTTCAGTTCCTTATAACAGAAACGTCACAGGAGAGAAGGAGGATGTGAAACCTTTGGTGACCAAGTCTGGTGTGAGAATTCATGAGGGTTGGCACTATGGGCACCACAAGGTCCGATCAGGAACCTGGTCTAAGGACTCTGGGAAACAAGACCTGATTGTTAATTCGCTTTACAGTTGAAGGTTGAGCGGGGAGATGAGTAGGTATGATTTTAAGTACTGTAGGTTGAGTCTCTAATGTCTGTGGGATGAGAAAACATTCCTCATTATCTCTGGCGCCTCGTAGTTGTGGTATGACCAGACGAAACAGGAGTACAAAACTATCTACTTTGTTTAAAATGTTCATAGTCAGGGGTAAACCTCACTATTGTCTTGTGGCCTTTTAATTTATTCAAGCACGTTCAAGCTAAAGTAGGCTAGCATTACGCAACTAACAAAAACTGCGTTCTCGGTCGGAAACAAAGCCGAAAACACCTGCTAAAGTGCAGCATCACCAAAAAACATCCTGATTATAGAGAGACAATCTTCTAAAATGATCAAGACAAAAAAACAAAAACAAAAAAAAGCAGGCTGCCCTGGGATATGAAACACAGAACCTCGTCACAAACATCTAGTTTTGCAGGCTGCCGACTCAGGTTTATCTGAGGTTTCCTGCGTTTGCGTCTTTCATTGTTCCTCCTGAACATGTGCTGCTGAGGATCGCGTTTCAGTCTCAATCATGCAGTTTGTGTGTTGACAGCGATTCTGAGGGTGATAAACTGCATTCTTCCTCCCTATCGACATCCTCCATCAGCCGCTTCCCGCGATGCCCCCTGAACTCACCGCAGCTTCCTACCGTACATCTCTAGGCCTGTTTCTTTTCTCACATTAAAGCTGCAGCTCCTCTTACCCCTGATTCATGGTGTGAGGTTGCTTTTGCGGCATCTCATTAGCTATATAGTCCCTGCACACTGAGTCAAATTAGGGAGTGTTTTAATAAAAATTAAAAAAAAGAAAAAGGCCTGAATTTAACTTCCCCAGAAACAGCTGAGGCAGGACTATGCCTTGAACCAAACCGCAGCGCAGATCCTTTCAGTAGATCAGGAATGTGGAACAAGGCTGCATGTTTAATCGGGTCTAATGAAGTAGTTTTATTTGCAGCTCACGGTGCATTGTTTGTTGTTTTAAAAGCACCCCATGTATGGAAGGAAAAATGTTGCAATAATAACAGCAATCACCGAAACCTTTAGCTGAACATTTAGCTACTGGACGGCGAAACGAGACGAGAAGCAGAACTATCTCACCTAATCCCATAGAGGACCTGATATAACCTCGCCATAGATTCTCAGTTGAATTTAGGCCTGGACTTTGGCTAGGACTTTCTACGGAAACACTCTTTGATCTGCAGCAGGGCTAAAAGTGAACGACATGTTGGCGTCGGAACAATGACGCTACGTTTGGTAAATGACCACATAGTCCACCGTCAATCCTCGATAATGTTCATTCTATCCAGATGCTGGGAAAGGCCTGAAATTCATCACTTCATTCTATCTTTGGTTAAGTTGCAACTAGCTGCTTGTAGCAAATGTGTAAAACGACTGGAGGGGCGCAACCTGCACCGCCGTCCCAAGAGCGACAAGAAAACAGGAGTTTCCAAATGAAAATGCAGTCAGCTCGAACACGTGCAGCAGCGCAGGTTAAACATCTACTCTTTGTTTTATTTGGACTGGATATCTTTATTGATGCGAATCAGCAATTAAACTATTCCTGCCGCGTTCACTTGGCTCCAAGTTACATCAGACATTGTTTTTGTCTGTTTCTGTCGCCGGGATCTTCCAGCCTCAATCCCCTGTCAGTCTTGAAACCTTTAACCTAAAAGCGTTAGCTTGCAATCGCAGCCCAGAATACGCTGACAGATTCTCTGCTTTTCTTTTTGTTCGCCTCTAAAAGTCTGAGCACCTTCCCCAAAGACATCGGGAATGTTTGGTTTCGGTGCTCTTATTCTTTTTCTGCTCCCGAACATTTCGGAGGGTCGATAAAATAAAGTCTACTGGGGCATTTTAACGTATTTTGAAACAAAACACATTTCTGCAAACAATGGCAGTACAATTGTTAGATAGGGAGTTCTTAACGTGCACATCTTGAAGTCTATTTTTTTAAATTTTAAATCATGTGTAAAAAGATTTTTACTTATTGAAGGGTTGTTTTTGGTTTGGTTTCCTCCACCTTCATCTAGGCCCCATTTTTGGGGGGGATTTGAGGTCATAGTTCAAATACTATTTCAGTTTTCACCATGCTAATTAGCTACTCCCAGTTGTGAAAACATTTGGTCCACCTTGTTGCTACGGCAATGCATCAAAACAACTGTCTGAAAGGTTAAAAAAAATAATAATAAAAAAAACATAAATAAAAGGAAAAATCCTTCCATCTGCACAGCACTATAGAGCCAACCCAAAAAGACGGCAAACAAAAGTCAACAAAACCTAATCAGAGCCACTCCAACATGCTGCCACGATAATCAGCGCAATTCTTCAGAGAATTAGACCTGCTTGTCCCGCGAAATGCTTTGAGATGACATTTGTTGTAAATTAATGCTCAGTAAACAAACTTGAATTATGTTTGATGTTCATTTTCCTGTGTAAGTGGGTTTACTTTGCCGAGAGTTTTAACCTTGCCTCTTAAGGCAAAACATAATCTGGGTAATTAGAAGAATCACGTCAGGTCTGCGCTGTGTTTTTACCAGGTTGCTCCTGTTAGTCTTTAGGTTTGTCCCAACGTTAAGCTTAGCCAAGAACCCGACTATTAAAGATCCCACTAAATGTCTGTAAACCAGCTGAGATATTTCAGGGGAAGCAGCTTCTAGAGGGAGTTTTAGAATATGTTCTCATCTTATCTCGTCTTTGAGTTATTCTGTGTTACGTGTTCATGTTTTCTAATTTACTTTGAAAGGTACTTTCTGTTTATGTGCATGTTGTACTGCTGTTGTCCACTGGGGGCAATGAGAGCGAGTTCTTGTCTGTAGGCAGCACTGTTCTAACCCAGAGAAGAAGTTATCACCTGGACGTTAGCAATAAACGCCAACACAGCTATCTAACGAAAAGAAGTGCGGTTCATTGTGAATATGAGAACTGAACAAGAAAACGCAGCAGGGAGTAATGATCCTAGTATTAAGGTTCTCTCAAATAATGATTCAACTGGACGGAGGAAACACCTCAAATAGGCCTGCCGGTTCAGAAGCCGACTCTCCTCTTCCACTGACTCTTAACAGAACCGCGCAGTGGTTTCCCTTTGAGTCCTTTAAAGGTTTCACGGTCGGCTGCGATCTCATTGGAGGCTGCACTTAAAGCCCGAGCGTCGTTAAAGATCACGGCCCCCAAACTGCTTTCAAAGGTTGCATTTTTTTTTTTTTTTTATCCCGTAAATGTCACATGAATCCCACTTCAGATCAATCACCGGTCTAATGATTCGCAAAGTGCCAGAGATCACATGTCGGCCCTCTGCCTCTCAGGGCGCAGCAGCGGAGGAGAGACTGTAAAATTTTACTGTTCAGCACTCATGAAAAGGACAACAAATCGAAACGTCAAAGTTTCGTCATCATGGGTGTGTCGTATCAAAATAATATTTTTACCACCAGCCATTAAAGTCGAATGAACCCGAACCTAATTTACAAAAGTATTCGCACATATAAAAGTATTCGCACACCATTGGATTATTATTATTATTTTAACAGGATTTTATGTAAGAAGCACCGATTTGAAATGGAAAAATAGGCATTGATAGTTTTCAACATTTTCCAAAAATCAATTTTTTTTTATAAAATCGCCTTCCATTGCAACCCCTAACTCTGTTCGATGTTTTTTTTTTCTACAGTCAACATCTATAAACTTTAAATTTAAAATCTAGCTAATTGGATTTAGAGTCGGACTTTAACTGCGAAGCTTTAAAAAGATTTGTACGGCAACACAATCCTGCCAATACTAAGTTTACTTTCATGCAGTTTTACACGTGGGTCAGAAAGTTTGATTTTGGTGTCACTATCATGGAATGACTGATGTTTGTGGACAACCAACCGATGGTCTTCTGGTGAGTAAACGTAACATTTAAGAGTGTTGAAAAAGGTGTCGATGTTTAAAGGGTTTGAATCATTTTTCTCAGCGCCATAAGTACATGACAAAGAAGTGTAACCCAGGATGTGGATGTGGATGTGGATGTGCAGCTAGTGGAAGACACCCTACGGACTCTGCTTTGTGTTTTATTTTGTGCGTGAAGGTGGGATGTGATCTGTGCCGAAAAGAGGAATCGGACACAGGGATCTTAGTTGCGGGAAGACCTTGGCGCGTTTAATTCGTCCACCTTACAGGCAGTAAACACACTGTCAGCATTCAACCGTTTTTTTCTTTTTTACAAAACAATCAAACATCACAAAACAATCAAACATCACCAGAAAGAAAATGTAATTTGTGCCTAACTGGCAATCTGAACCAAAAGAAATATCTCGGTATAATAATGTTCATTTTTACAGCGGGCTAGCGAAGCTGCTGCTTACCTTACAGGCAGTAAACACGCTATAAGGAATATAGCAGTTCGCGCACAAAAAAATCCCCAGCACTACGGTGTCCCCGGCAGGACAAACATGCCAGGATTGCGGTGGTACTAACAGCACCCTCTTTTGGGACACTTGTTCACTGCTTTAAAGAAGGATTGGAAACGTCTGCACACCTGATGTGCAGACGTCTGTGATGGTTTAGAAAAACAAGCCTTTCATTCATCCACTTAGTTTTTCTTTTCTTCTTCTCGTAAAGTTCCTCATTTTTCACACACACACACACACACACACACACACACACGCACACACACACACACATTTGTTTTGCTATCTTTGTGGGGACTTCCCATTGACTTCCATTCATTTCTACTCATTTCTACAGCCTAAACCTAACCTTTATCCTTTTCCTAACCCTAACCATCACATACCTAACCCTAAACCTAACCAAAACTCAATTCATACCTTAGCCCTAACTCTGACCCCTGACCCAAGAACAGGGTTTCCCCTCGTGGGGACCAGGCTCAGGTCCCCACGAGGAGCGATTGGTCCCCACAACGTAGCATATGTCAGGAAAATCGTCCCCACAAGGTATTACAAACAAACGCACACACACACACACACACACACACACACACACACACACACACACACACACACACACACAATTCCTGGTGTATTTTATGAACCAGTCGTAATGATTTATCCCAGAATTTCTCGACTACCAGAACTTTGAAAGTTTCTCAGCTGCGCCGATGCATGATATTTATGCCTCAGTCCTGCTGGAAAACCAATCAGCATCTCCTTTATGCAGAGCCCAATGCCAGGGAACATCACGTTCCACTCGAGGTACCCGTTAATCATGCCGTGTTCCTGTCTGTTTGACTGTATTTCCATAAGGTCTCATGAGTTTCTGCCAAACAACTGCAGAATTTACTGTAGAGCACTCGGTGAAATGACAACCCAAGCGAAGATTTTTTATTGTACAAACAAAAAGTGACGAGAGAGGAGATCACGTCTATTATAGTGATTCTATTAGAGGGAAATTCCACAACAATCTATGGAAACCTAAAAACTAACCTTTTTTTTTTTGTCAAGTGATTTTGTGGTCTTCTGTTTAGATCTACTGTTTCTCTTGTTGATCCATTTCAAGCCAGTAAACGGGAACAGTGTGTGAGCTGTGTGTGGCTTTACGCATATCATGTACATATGGACAGTCCCGTTGCATTAAAAAAAAAAGAAAAACAAGAAAAATGTCCTCTGGCGTATTTATTCCTGCCATCTGAGCCCAGATTCAGAGCTTTTAGTCTGACGTTGACCAGACCTGGAACGCTCTGCCGCCCTGAAGCCGTTTAGACGAAAACAGACGTGATTTCAAAACTGTGCTCCTGATTTTAATAACCGTCCTGCGGCTTTGTGTGGTTCGGTTTAAGCTCCTCAGAGACACCCCTGTGTGGGCTGTATATCAGAGAGGGATCTGGATGTTGCATTGCAAAAGAAGACCATATGGGAGGATGTGCTCAACCTCATAGTTTTCCAGGAAAGTTTTAATATAAATGTGTGCTCATTCTCATAGCTAACACACGCAGAGCTGGGGATGGAAACTACCGAGGTTAGTCTCTGCTAACAGTTGCTGGGGGGGACAAAAAGCAGGAGGTGCAAAATTTAGTCTTCCAAGCTTTTAAAAGGCTGTTTTTTCTTATTTTTTAGGTAACCATGACGTTGTCATGGTGAATTGGACTTTTACACTTGCTACAATATACCAAAGTCCATTTTGCTTGACAAGCATGATGGTCCAGTGTTACTTTGAACTTGGTGGGTCATTTTGGAAAAGGTACACTCAGGTTCATATCGTGCGTACGGGAGCGTGTTGGGTTTGATTGTAGCTAAATCCAAGAATGTTGTGCTAACTGAGAACTGAACGTCAGCTCCTTTCATTGAGTGTGGGAGTATTTGGTTCATCTAAAAAAAAAAAAAAAAAAACACAAGTCCAATCACAAAACGGAGGGATCAACCTTAACGGATTCTTGTCTACACTGATAATCCCATCACTCTGCAGCAGTGCAAATCTGGTTTAGTTCTACCTACACAGGTCATTAATCCCAATACCTTCCAGTTGCTGGAGCACTCTTACTTTGACTACTCACGTTTAATCATTAATGGTCGCATTTAGGCGATTCAAGAATTTTTCCAAACCAAATTTCTTCCATGTTTGTGATGGTTCTTGAAGCCGCGTTGGAGAGATTTTAACCCAATTTTAGTCATTTCAGCAACCTCCTTAGATGTTTTCCTAGCTGCTCCAAGCTGATAATTTGACCCTTCTGAAACAGATTGACATCTTTTCCTGGACGACTGGACGCATCTTGTTTGAGAAATGAGAAAATACTCACTGTTTACCAAATTGATTCAGTCGAAATCTGAGAGACAGATTAGAAACGTTTGCGTAGTCTCAGTTTGTGTTCCCAAGAGGAAGATCATTGGTGGCGCACCACTTCGTTCATTGGCCTCTATTTTTTTTTTTTTATAGCTGTCCAATTAAAATGTAGTGGCAGTTTAAAGGTTAATAAAATACAATTTGAATAAACCACCTCTGAAACAAGTAATTTACTTCAACCTACAGGAAAAAAACTGATCTGGATTTACACTAAGCAAAGATGCCAAGAGTGTTTTATCCCCATTGATAACCTTTAACAGAACCTCAAATAATAAAAACTGTGAACTGTACCTTTAACTTTTCTGCTAATCTGCATGTGACTTTATCCCATCCTGACTTCAATGCACATTAAATGAAGCTTGTCAAGGAAGAATGTTGTCATATCTGGAATTTTGAATTCATCTTTTACTTTTGCTGTTTATGTTGGTGAAATGTGAGGGGAACATTCATCAGTTTTCCACACCTGCAAAAACCTTTGCAACATCGGGACAAAATAACACGTAACTCCAGCAGTGTGGGGTTAGAAGGAGTGACAGGATTCCAGCAAAATGGGGATAGTTACTATAAAATTATATAAACAAATCTGGTACATTTGCAAAAAAAAAAAAGAAAAGACGTACAGACAAAGTCTGTTGTAATAGTGGCATATGGGGGGAATAAAAATCCTTTAGTTACTTTGACTTATAATCAATAACATCTGAATCTGTTTCTGTTGGTTTCCAAAAATGCATAAGTAAGTGGAAAAACACCCAAATTACACCGAAGAAGTTTTAGTTTTAGACAGAAACATGGCAAAAACAGAACATGAAGCACTCATATATACATATATAATCTGACCATTATGGTGATTCTGATGAGTCTTATTCATCACATGCTGTGGAAGCAAGTTTCCTGCATGTTACTTTGATGGATTTTCACAGTAGGCAACTTTCTTTCCAGTTGGCGGGAGCTCTAAAAAATCTTGTGGCTTCCCCCGATCATTTTCTACTCAGTCCAAATAAAATATGTTCTAGTGGTCGGTTGGATTTTTATCCAGTTTTTGCACCACTTTTTGGCAGCCTCAACAAACACGGTGAGCCACAGGCCAGCGCTATTAAATTAATTAATTATTTCTGCTTTGTTTCTGTGAATACTTTTGACGTGAGAGCTTCCAGAGCGACTGGGACCCCTTATTGTCCTCCAGCACCTTTCAGGAAGCGGAGTCATCTCTTCATGCTACTTTGTTTCACTGTAACGGGAAGGAGCATGCCCCCAAATCATAACAATATATATATATGTATATATCAAAGACATTCAAAATAACTTGGAATGCTTTTCGTCTGAGAAGCCTGCGTTTCCATGGGAACCGCCTCCAGATAACACAAACAGGCCCCGATTACCCGTCCAGGCAAGAGCGGAGAAAATATTTTCCCTGCTGATGGATTCTGGAGAGTCCCTGGGGTGGGTTTCCATTATGTGGGAAAGCTTTGTGACCACTGAAGAAGTCTGTGAAATAATATCAGAGCAACAGCTGGGGTATTTGCAGGCTGAGTGTTGCTGGATAACAATCTGATCTATGCTGCCTTGTTTTTTTTTGTTTTGTTTTGTTTTTCATCTGTTATGCTGTAGATTTACACCAAAAAAGGGACAGGGAATTTTTCAAGAAATGAAAATGTTTGCTAATTCCAGATTTTTTTTCCTGTAAAAACAAACAAACAAACAAATAATGATAATTCTGTACACAAATTATTCACTTCTTATTCTATTTTTCAACTTCTTTAGCTCCAAGATTATTGTTTATGACGAAACAGATTAACTGAACTTTTTGATATATTAATTACCTATTCATATTTACTTTAATATTTAAATTTGTTTATTTATTTTTTGTTGAAAACCCTTACTTAGACATTCTGACTAGATTTTAACTGCAGATGTTGGTTCAGTCAGGACGTATTCCCGTTTTGTTTTATATGAAGCCCAGAATAAGAGCCACTGCAAAAACACTAAATCTCACCGAGTATTTTTGGTCTAGTTTTTAATGCAAATGTCTTATTACATTTGAAATAAGTCAAACTAGTATAAAGTAACATTTCAGCAAGATATATGGGCTTATTTTAAGTAAATAATTCCTTAATATTGATGAAAATTTACTTGTTCTGTTGGCAGATAAATTAACTTATAACACAGGAAAAATGTCTTGTTATAAGTTAAATAATCTGCCATTAGAGCAAGTACTTTTTAATCAACAATGAGGAACTATTTACTTAAAACAAGCCTCTACATGTTGCTAAAACGTTACTTTTAAGTTAGTTTTGATTTATTTCAAGTTTTCTATGATATTTACACTCGAAATTATAGACAAAAATACTTGGTAAGATTTTGTGTTTTGCAGTGTAAGACTGGTATATTATTTTAATTTTGGTTTACATAATGAATAAATATCAACTCAGTAAACATTATTAAATATATCATAAAGCATGTGCAGTAGCTTTGACGAGGGGCAAAATGGGCGGTTGCTCAGGGCGACAACTTCAGGGTATGTATGGGGTTTGCATAAACACCACAAGAAAAAAAAAATACTTATTTATTTATCATTTGCCCCCTGCACAAGTGTGTTGCATTCATGCTTGTGCAAGTTGACACCGTCACGCTTTGACAAGGTAACAACTGCTTTACACTTAAAAGTATTATGATCAGTCATACTGCACCCATGTGGAGTTAGAAGCAAGTTATCATTTAGCTTCTTTTTATCTTTCTATCTTTAGCTCCACCAAACTCGGAAATTACTTTTTCATAGCTTGTTGTCGCGGCCGAGAATGTCCAAAGGAGTATGTGGAAATGAGACAAAGTTCATGGGTTGGAACAAGAAGTTCAGATTGTGTCCAGCTCTGGCCGGACGGAGCGAACATTGAAGTGAAACTTTCTCACAAGCTGATCTTGGCCTTTGAGGCTGTAGCCTTTAGTTTAAAGTTGCAAAATGTCCACTTATCTCCGCTGTGCTAATGTTGACTTTCTATCTGCCGTCTCGGCTCGTTGACATTCCAGCCATCTCTCATCCTCCTCCCACAAAACATCCACAAGCGACTCGTGGTATTTCACCGCTCCTCCTCGCTTGTTTTCCATCCCGGGCCTGACAGCCTCACACTGGGCCCATTGTACACACACTCAGACTTTCGTTTTTTTTTTTTTTTTTTTTTTTTTACACATTCACCGGACATCCAACAATGAGGGAAGCTGCTGTGTGACGTAAAGCGGGTGTGCCCTCTGAGTCTGAGTGCTGATGGACACCCTCACGCTGGAAACACAAACTGTGCAGCGTTCACAATGTGCCATCGGAGTTACAAAATCCCAAAATGACAGAACTTCTGGAACCACATCCACAGAACAAAACGTCGAGTCTTTTCAGAAGCATCCCTGTGGCGCTCACACAGTTTGTCTCACGTTAGGTCATTGTTTTTGTTTCTGGTCTTACTGACAGATAAGAGTTCGGTGGCGTAGGAGCTGACAGTTCCCACATTCACAGACTGTTAATCACTTAAGATTTCAGGAGCTATAAATAAACTTCAACCTCGCTGAACAGGGCGATTTGCAGTGTAAAGCAGAGAGTGTTTTGGTTATTAAAGGCGCCCTTAATGTCCATTTGGATTGCAAATTGTCGGTTTAACAGACAACAGTCTAAAAGTGTTCCTACCGCTTTAACTTCTTTCACGTTTTGCGATGTTGCAACCAAGAAATGACTCGATGTCAGAATTTTCTTATAGATGGGGCAGCTGCTAATTGTTAGACATAGGAGAAAGGATAAATAGTTTTCAACATTTTATCTTACAAACTAAAACAGAAAAGTTTGGTATTCAAGCTTTTCAGAATAGACAGACTTTGACTAGGCCATTCTAACACATGAACATGCTTTGAAGTTGAGTACGGGGCTCTTTGTCCAACTGGAAGGTGAAGAAGCAGCGACCCAGTGAAGTTGTTTGCGGCGGGAAAAATATTTCTGTGTTTCCAGTCAACCGTTTTCAGATGCTCGACATTCATATCGGATTTTAGCTGAAAGCGACACCAGTGAAATGAAGAAGGGATAGCATCGCTGCTCAAATCTTGTGGCGGTTTCCATCTGTTTACAATTTCTTGCATTCTATTTTTGTTTTTTTGCAATAAAAAATTTTCCAGGTATAATTCTGAGACAAAATCAAAATGCAAATTTGGTTCATTCAGGAAGTGCTCCACATTTCAGGAAATGTGATCTAAATTTGTTACAACCAGAGACGTCTATGAATGGCTCATTGTCCATGTTTATTCTGCATTTTTACATATATTCATCATGCAACATGTTGCAAAACAGAAGATGTCACATCTGGCAGAAATACGCAAAAAACACACAAACACATTATTGTTTTGAAATAGGTGAAAACAATAATAACAATAATAAAAAGTGGATTGTGCGGCTCCTCTTTAAATTTCAGAACATAAAAAAACCTCCAGCCCTGTTTGGGATTAAACCAGTTCTGGTTTAAATATGGATCAAACCTTTGATTCATTCAACATAATTAAAGAGTCATGACTTTAAAAAAAAGGTGACTGATTCTAATTTCAGATGAGTAAAAAAGAATAGCCTAGCTTAGATTAAAAAAGATACGATTTTTTTTTTTGATTTTTTTACCGACAATATTTCAATAATTCTCAGCTCATTTCTTTATTTTATTTTATTAACTTTCTTTCATTTTGAGGACGAGGCTTTCGTTATTTATGATGGCAGTCTTCTCTAACCCAACAAACAGGGACACAATGAGAAGATTTGTTCTTCGCTAAAACTGCTAAAAGCCCCCCAGACCTTTCCGTCTTCATGTCCTGCTTCATCAGCAGCTCAGCTTTCCACTCTGAACTCTGCTGGGACATAAGATCAGGTAAAAACCCAGTTTGTCGGGTTGGAAAAGAGACCGCCATGTTGAATTGTCAGTGCGTGTCTTCCCCAGAACGTAAGAAATAAAAAAAGAGGGAAGTTTGTTTGTTGTTGTGTATGTTGATACTGATCAATCTGTGCTAATTATTGAAAGCTAGTGCTAGCTATGCTAGCAGTCTCAACTCAACAGAAACATTGACAAGCTAAGTGTTCACTGGGAGTATTTTATACTATGTGATATATTTAGTTTTGTTTTGTTATTTTAATTCAATTATCAGTCGGTAAAAGCCCTATTAGACATGAAGAGGCTGTCAAAATTTCTGGCTGTTTTTGGCTCAGTTTACATTGTTGCTTTGCTCCAAGAAAAACCCAAGTCATGTTTCCAGTTGGGGCCGTTCTGTATGGTTTTCTGCGTTCTCTTTGTGCGTACATATATTATCTCTTCTGTCAGTTCTCAAACACTTTCTGCTGTGAAGCCTTGCAGAGGAAAAACCCTTCTCTGCCCTGTAGTATCAGCAATAAAGTAGGGTTACATTTTGTTGCAGTTAAAGTAAAAGAACAGAACCAATATTAGTTAATACAATATCTATCAGGCGCTTTTTGTCCTACTGATCGTCTCTTTTCATCTTTGCCCCATATTATTGGTTCAGACCCACAGCCCAACCCTGCTATGTAAAATTATCCCATGATTGACGTAAGACTTGCTTGGAAAAAAATAAATTTTGAGATGTTTTTCCCTCTTACAATTTCGAGTGAGTCTTGCTCAAAAAGTAACATAGGTTGGAAATCTTCCTTTCTGCTCAATCGGTTTGGCTGAATAACACTGAAGTCACAGCAGCCTGGCATACGTACGGGATCAGCTGTAGGTAGGTAGTGGAAAGCTGAAGCATTAAAGAGGAAAAAAACAGGAAAAGCTGACAAAGGAGGGGAAAGAGTCGGCATAGACCCGGTGATCGGCGGTCCGCTGTTCCATGTGATTGGGTTCACAGCTGCTTCCTGTCTGTCTGATGGGCGTGGATGCATGTTATATAACTGATCTAACATCAGTGAACTCCTGAAGGCGCTTTGCCTCTGCATTTTCTTCAGAGACATCTGAAGAAAGGAGACTCCTACGACAGCAACGCATCTTCCTCCAGACTTTCCAGACTTTCCTTTCATTCCGCCTCTTTTCTTCATCACTTCCCAACCCGATAACTGAGCTGACTTGCAGCTGAATAGGCGCTGTCGCTTGAATCTCGTTAACGCGTGCTCTGTTTTACTGTTTTTGCGGCAAGTAAAAGAAAAATAAAACCTGGTGGGTCAAAGATGAAATCATGTCGTCTTTGACTCACCAGCCAAGAAAAAAGCGAGGTAGCCTCATGCCGGATAAGGACATCCAGGCATTTTGTAGATTATCGGTTAAAAGTGGAGCTCCCTTCAACGAAAGCATGATATATATATAAATCCCTTCATCGTGGGCTGGTTGGGCCCTGAGGGAAAGAGGTGGGAGCTGGGGATTCAGAGGCGGAGGTGGAGGGAGGGAAAGGTTGGTTGGCTTCCTGCCCCAGTAGTGGCAGCTTGCCACGGCTTCACGTCTCTCCACTGCCGTTCTCCTCGATTTAAAACAGCAGACGGGCCCACCTGTGTCGGCTGGTGGTTGACGTGGGGCTGCTCTGGGCTAGAGCCGGAGAAGCCGCCTCCCGCGGTTAGGTAGGCCGCCAGGGCAGCAAGGAGATTGCGGGGTTTGGGTGTCCTGCTCTTTTGTTAAAAACGATGCCGCTGCATCCAGGTCCATGTTTGGAAATCGAGCTCATCATCTGGTCGGATGTTCAGAACAAAGAGAGGCACGATGAAACGACTGGCTCCAGACGCGAACGCGTAACAAGTTTGTTGAAAGAACGGAGACACAGAAAGCAGCCTTGGTGTACGAAGCCGTCAGTATGTTTAGCTGATTTAACACTTTACAAAGTTAAACCTTAATTTTCAAAGCAATAGAAAAAGGAACATTTGTTGTATCTTAGTCATTCCTTCTTCTCTGTTTTAGGGCGCAGAAGACAAAAAGCAGAACATGTCAACAATAAGGTGTTGTCTCCATTTTTGAGTATTCCTGAAGGATGGTGGAGCGGGGATGTGTTACACTTCTTTCTCTGCAGTCCTGCTGACCTTACGCCGCTCTCTGAGCGGCGTACGTGTTTTTTTATTTTTTTATTTCCCTACCTACGTTGACTGTTTTCAACTCTTAACAGCTGTATGGAGGCTCTGCTTTACATGTGGTTTAGAGATTTGAATAGAGTAACATCATGAGCTTGGTGCTTCCTCCTTACTAAAGAGCTGCAGTGCATGTATGACTTTGCAGCCAAAAGAAAGGACCAACACCTGTTGGACTTCTGAAAATAAAACAATTTTCCAAAAATGTTGATGTATTACGTTAGAGGTAATAAGCACCCCAAATGCATCAGATTTGTGTTTGTTAAAAGAAAAACAACTGAAAATGATGTATTTTTCTTCATCTTAATAGTTGTGTGCAGTTTTGTTTTGGTTCATTACACGCAGTCCAAATAAAAAAGAGAAGATTGATGAGAAAAGGGGAAAACAAGTGGAAAAAGAAAAGCAAAAGGAAGTGTTATTGTACTGTGCGCTGCAAAAACACAAAGTCTCATCAAGTATTTTTGGTCCAGTTTCTAGTGCAAATATCTCAGTTCACTTGAAATATTAAAAGAAAAACTACCCTACAATTAACTTTTCAGCAAGATATGAACTTATTTTAAGTAAATAATTCCTTAATATTGACAAAAAAAGAGTACTAGTCCCCCTGGCAGATTATTTAGCTTATAACATGGGAAAATATCTTGTTTTAAGTGAAAGAATCTGCCAATAGAAAAAGCATTTTTCATCAATATTAAACAATTATTGATTTCAAACAAGCTCTTACATCTTGCTGAAAAGCTACTTGTAAATTAGTTCTCTTACCCCAAATTTCTTGATAAAACTTTTGTATTTTTGCCGCATAGTACTTTTTTTTAGTGCTTATAATACAAAAACGTGTAAAGAAAACAACTACAAGTGCAGTTCAGCCTGGCCTCATGATGAGTGTAGCTGGTTCAACTTTCTCAGCTCTACCAAACTCCTGCATCTCTAGATAAAGAACAGCTCAGTCTTTTTATCGACACACCCAGGGGGAAACTGGGTTGCCCAGCGTCGTTCTATGTTCGGTGACTCCTAAAACTTCTAAAGCTGCTGCTGACATTACAGTCTGTTTAAACACTTGAGCTAAAAATGTGTTTAGCGCCGTTTAAGTTGAACCGCGGAGTTTTTTTTTTATTATTATTTTGTAGATTTTGCAAAAGATTTTGCAAAACTTTGACGGCAGGACACAATCATGGTCACTGCGATGGGACCTCGGCTGAAAGGAGGGGCCTGCCAAAGAAAGTGACTAACAGGTCTCCAGAGACGTGTCCCGATTTCATTTTAGTGACCTGTCCCCCTCCGTATGGCTGCTTTGGTCGCGTAGCTGAAGTGTTCAGACATCTGCTGGAAATGTTGGAGTCTCTGGAAGTATGCAGGACCTATTTAGGGAATACGACGGTGGAAATATGGTTTTATGATGTGAAACAAAATTATAATCCCCTCAGAGAAGCAAGGCACAGCAACAGAGAGGAAATGATATCATTTTTACAAGGAAACCAGTTCTGCAAATTATAAAAAAAAAAACCTATTAAATAATCACATGGTTTGCTGAGATTTATTTATACTTCAGGCTAGACTAGAGTGATTCCAATTATTTCCTTTGTCCCCCCCTCAGTAGTCACAAATGTGGTCAGAAGTGGACAGTACAGCAGTTCAGACAAATGGCGAATTAGCCAAATCGCATGGCAACAGCTGAATGCATGCAAAAGACGACCTCCGACCTCCTGAAGTTTAAGCTGAGCATCAGAACGGGGGAAGAAATGGGATTTAAGGAACTTAAGTCCCCGTGGTCTAGGAATGTTTGTTCAGATCTGCTGAGAGTTTCTTGCATAATAATCTCCTGGGTTTACAGAGAATGTTCCTAAAAAAAAAAAGAAAAAGAAAAAGAGTAAATATCGTGTCAGCGGCGGTTTTTGGGATGAAAATGTCTTGTGGGTGTCTGAGGAGAACCAGCAGACTGGTTTGAGTTGATAGAAATGCAGCAGTAGCTTTGAAAATCCACTTGTTGCAAGCAATGTGTACAGATTTCCAAATGCACAACAACAGATGGGCAGCAGCAGCAGCAGCAGAAGAAGAAGAAGGCCGCGTGCCTGGTGCCGCCACTCCTGTCGGCTGAGAACAGGAAACTGGGGCTGCAGTTTACAGACTCGCCAAAATTGAAAAATGACAGATTGGAAAAACGTTACTTGGTCCGGTGCCGTCTTGATTTCAGCAGCGAGAGTCGGACGGTCGGGCGAGAATCTGAAAACACGGTCCCACCCTGCATTGCGTCTACGGTTCAGGCTGCCGCTGCAGTCTAACGCAGCGAGCTTTGCTTCAACAACACATGAGACTGAATGATGAAGAACGTCACAAAATCAACCCAGTCTGGATTCTTAAACAGGACCATGTGTTTACTGTAGTTCACAGTTAGCATATATAAATCTAACATCCCCTTTGAATTGTGATGGAAACATGGCTACGACTAACACTTACTTTAGTAATCGAATAATCTATTGATTATCCGGATTAATTGAATTTAAAAAGTTGGCACATTATGCAGATTTTTCATTTAACCACTTGAGCCTTTTTGACATTAGAAATACACGAATAGATGCAAAACCCCCAATTAATTAAATTCCTTTTATAAATAAAATGTAGATTGTATTGCCTAAACTGTAATAACATGGAATATTAATACAGAATAATGCTGATCTGATCCTATTTTTGCATTAACCAACTAATAACTGGATATATAAACGATGCTTAATTTTTCTTAGTCTTTATTTTATTTTATTTATTTTTTTTATTTTTTTACAGAATTTGAATTAGGTGAAGCTAAAACTGCTTCACCTAACAGAAATAGTAAATATTTGTTGTGCAGTTTTGGATTGATTACTATTCAGAGCATGTTGTTCTGTCAGCAATTGGTCTTTTTTTGAGTGTCCAGTTAACGATTCTGTCGATCACTAAATTTGCTGGCGATTATTTCAATAATCGAGTCATCTCGATGAACCTTTTCAGCCCTCGGTGGAACGGAAGATTCACACCCTGGATCTGCTGCAGCTGTGATGCTGTCCCGACTCGGACACGCTGATGAACCAAAACCAAAATATGGGAAGTTTTGAAGCTTAAAGGAGGACCTGACTCATTGTTAGCTAGATGTACCTGGCCAGTGACCAGCTCTGGACAACATAATTGAAATGAAATGATCATTATGGACTATTCTCTTTGTGTCTACTTTCGCCTGAGACAGCCGTCTGCTGCACTGCGCGCGCTCCACCGCAGAGCCAGACCCAGCTCGGGATGTGCGCGAGTTTACAGTGAAAGCGCGCGCGCCGTGGGCGGCTCAGTGGGTCCGTTTAATGTTTCTGTCTGTTTGGTATCCAGGCAACGGCTCCTCGGAATTTTCAGGGAGCGGCCCAGCCCAAAGCAATGAAGACGTCCGATTGGAAACGACTGAATACGGAGGGGAGGGAAAAAAACAACAACTTTATTTTTGATTTTCGTGCTCATAAATCACATCATGATGCAAACTGCAACCATTCCGCTAAATGCATCTTCCCCCCGCCCCACGGCAAAGCAGGAACGTCAACGCACCTGTATAAAGGAGAAACTTTTTTAACAACCTTGTCCTACAGGTCAAAAATGACCCGCTCTAACAAAAAGCCCCAAAATAAAGCACCTTACTTGAATTTCAAATCCAAAATCTATTTTGCATGATAAATAACAAGGTTATTTATCAATTCAACTCAATTTAATTCATTTTTATCATGTATTTTTTTTGTTACAACATAAAAAGACGATCACATTCTTTTCTTTTTATGACAAACCAACCGTCATAAGTTTTCTTTTACACAGCACAGGTTTATTATTGTAATTATATAAATGTGAAGTAATTACTTCTGAATTACACTGAAAGGGTACAAGTTCAATTCATACATCAATCCAGTTTATTTGATGCGGGTGTGTAGGTGTAGAGACAGTTTCTCTGTGACCTTTGAACTTTTTTCTGCTGTTTAAATGGTTTTATAATTCATGGGTCAGAAATGGCCCATAAAACGATCCTTGTACCCCAGTGGTGTGCAGCCCAAAAACAAAATCAAAGTGTCTCTTTTTCTAATGATGGGGTCAATTTAGGAAAAGTCATCAAATTTCACGTTGGAAAAAGATCGTTTAAGGTATTTTTTTCCCTACAGCTGAACACGCTAGTGGGTCATTTTTGACCCGCAACACAACACAAGGGATGTAAAAGTGAAACTGTGGAGCAAAGTCATTCTTGTTTTGGTCAACCACCACGTATGGAAATGAAGCGACAATGATGACGTCTAGTCATTTCTAATACTTTGCGCTTCCTTTAGGAAACGAGGCGCTGACAGGTGAGGTTTTGTCGTGAAGGAAGGCACGCGTTATCTATTCTTCACTGCAGGATGGTTCTGCTTTAACGAGCGACAGACAATAGGACCATCTCACATGGGTCCAGGCAGAAGTCTGCATTCTGGGCTAAATGAGAAGAATGCAGTCGTGCTTTGTCTTTTGGATGTCACGTGAAAAGAGGCCACAGTCCAGACCTGCTGTTTCACTTTTAATGTTGACAAAAAACAAAGAAAGAAAGAAGAGACCTGCAGCAAGTTTAGTGTTCGTTTATTGCAGTTTATGAAAAGAAAAAAAAAAAAATCTGAATTAGTCAAATGTCTTTCATAACAGAAACGGAGCTTCTGAAATAAAATACAATAAAATAAAAATAAAAACACAAAGGCCGTTGCCCAGTGAGTGTCTACGGTGCACAACAAACAGTGACGATCATACATTAATGCTAAAATGCACATTCTTACAGAATGACTTGTCTGTACGTCTACAAGCTAAGCTAACATGTTGGCTAAAGGCAAAAAAAAACAAAAAAACAACCAAAACTTAAAATAGCGCATCATATCCTGGAAAACAACAGCAGGGTAACTTTTTTTCCCCAAAAGAATAAAAAAATCTTGATCATAAAAGATTTTGTACAGCAGGCATTGCTTTGTTTAATCATCTTCATGATGTGCTCTTCCGTACGGAAGCTAGTAGTACGATGGCTGAAATTTAAAGGACTTCAGTTAAAGCAATATATACCCGCAGCCCGACCTTCTCCAAACTTCACCCACATAATAACTTTTAGAAAAATACCCTCCCCCCCAAACGTTTACATGTAGTAGATGGGGGGGAGGGGTAAAAAATGTTCACCATGTTGAGCTTAAAAGTTTGCAGCGCCTTGTGAAAGAATCAAACTGCTAGCTTATGCTATATAACCCCAAGGTACAGTAAAAAGAAAATGTTTCATGGTTTAGAAACTTTTATCTTACAAATAACCAGAAGAATTTGGTGCATTTGTAAGTGAGGCCCTTTAACTTTAATACAACTAAAAAAAAAAAATCCAAGTCAACTAACCACCTTTATAGGTTACTTATGAAACATAACTAAAAAGAACAACATTGTTTTGAGGGAGGTGAAACACCAATATATGCCACATATTTTTCAATTTGTAAGACATGTTCAAAACCACAGCTCTTCTTCTATTATTCACAACAATAAACTGAACTTCATTTTTTGTTTTTTGCATTATTACCTGAAATTCAAATCAAACTGATGCTTTATAGCATATGTAAGGGTCACCTCCCTAATGCTTTCCCCCCCACCTTTTCACAACGTTCTCAGATTTCTCCCTCTCGTAGCAGGAACGTTTGTCACGCAGCCAAACTACGAATATGGCGTTTGTAAAATAGAGAATTATTGGCACGGCGCTCCGTTCCTCGAGACCATCTGTGCATGCAAAACGGCCTCCGAGGTTGAATTTCTCCGTCTGTCGTCAGGCGGCAGTAAAGCGGCACCTGAGAATCCCTTGCGGCCGGATTTTTATTTCCTCACATATATCCTTAAATAACCCGAAGGACAGATTCGATTAAGTTTTGCGGGGTGAGAAATGTGAGACGGGGGGGTGGGGTTCTGAGTAGTCTCCTGCTGTAAAAACGCATTTACAGTGTAAATGTGGCAACAGCTTTAGCTCTTGTGAAGGACATTTTTTTTAAAAAGCACACTGCAACCAACATAAACTTTTAGTTTCTAGTGCAAATATCTTAGTACGCTTTAAATAAGACACAACTAACCTATTAGTAACTTTTCAGCAAGATACAGGAGCTTGTTTTAAGGAAATAATTCCCTTATATTGATAAAAAAATAAATAAATCCAATAGCAGATCTTTTCACTATAAAAAGATGTTTTTCCATGTTATAAATGAAAAAATTTGCAAGTGGAACTAGTACTTTTTAAAAATCAATACAATATTATGAAATTATTTACTTAAAACAAGCTTATATATCCTGCTGAAAAGCTACTTGTAAATTAGCGTTGTCTTATTTCAAATGTACTAAGACACTTCCACTAGAAACTAGACAAAATATCCTTCATCAGATTTTTTTTTTATGTGAATTTTATGGGATACTTTGACGTGTCTGTGCTCCTTTCTGCATTCGAGTTCGGCTAATTTTCCTCCGTGCTGCTTTATCTGATCCTGGGAGAAGAGCCGGGAAAGGGAGTCGCAGCCGACCGACAGCCGCCTCAGGTATGAACAAACGAGTAGGAAGGAGGAGGAGGAGGGGCAAAAAAAAAATCAGCACATAATACTGTGGGTGTTGGTCAATGTAATGTAGAGAAGAGGAGGGTGAGGCCGAGGTGGGTGTGGGGGGGGACAAAAGGTTCAAGGCTGGGTCACTGCACTGGGCTCCTTGTCATAGATGTAGCTGCCCACGCCGCCAGTGTTGACGCCTGGAGAGACCAAAAAGGGAGAACAGTGGGAGAAGAGTCAGGAGGGGGGAAAACAAGGCGAAACATCAGCAGGACGGGTCGCTGCACAGTCACAGTGGAAACACTTGTGTGACATTCTCTTTTCAAGTGTCAGTCGGAGATTCGTGGGTCGACAGCGCCCCCTAGCGGTTACCTTTGGGTCCAAAGAGGACGGCGTAGCAGGGTTTGTGGCAGTAGGGCTGGCCGTCATGCTGGAGGGGCAGGGGAGGAGACAGCGACAATTAGTTTGACAAAGTTACTCTGAAATGGAACAAAATAATAATAAAAAAAAAAATAACAAAACTCTCACAGCTACAGCGTAACGTTACATATGCACAGATAAAAATCAGACTACAGCTGATGTTAACCTCTACAAAACGGCAGTAAAAAAATCTTCTGGGGAATCAAATCTTGGCCTTTTTAGATTATATTTATTTTATTAGAGAGCTTCTGGATTAAACAGTCGTACGTAGACGTAATAAAAGACTCAAAGAAGTTTGCAGTTGGAAATATGAAGTGACCTTTTCAATTAACTCCTCCTCCTCAGAACAGCTCATAATGTTAGCTTGGAGGTAGAAACGGTGGGGATCTGTACTGTCAATATTTCCTATTACCCAACTTGATTGTGGTCACTTATGTTGTTGGTTTTTGGTAAGTATTGCTTAACCTTTTAAAAACCAATGTCCAGTGTAATTTTTTTTTCCCACCAACATTTTTCCTCTGACTACAATACATAACACCAGTATGATGGAGAATCTGTATAGGAAGGGTGATGGCAAGACGGACTAGAGGAGGCGTGCAAAAAGCACCAGCTGTCATGATGAAATGAATAAAGATTTTTCAGTTTATTATTGAGGAGGGTGAAAATAACTGTCAATACAGGATTACATTTTTCTTATGTAGAAAATTGTTCATTAACTTCAGTCCGACTTTCAATGAGAAACAAACTTCTCAGTTGAACGAAAGTGAGCATTTTTACATCTAAATCTGCTCAAAGTCTACGAATGTTTCACGAATGCTTTTAACAGGCCTGTATTAGGCTGCACAGTAAAAAACCAAAACCTAATGCGTGCCGTCACCTCTGCGTGGCTGCCAGGAGCCAGAGTCTTGCTGCACCTCTCGCAGCGCAGACAGGGCCGGTGCCAGTCCTTCCCCAGGGACGTCACCTTCTCGGCTAAAGGGACGGAAAGCAGACACACATTTCATACGTCAGACGCTTTGCACGTCCGCGCCTTTTCCCTGTAAGGAGGCGTTTTAACGACTCACCAAAGTACACCTTCTTGTTGCATCGGGGACAAAGGTTGGCCTCGCCGGAGAAAGTGGTGATGCTGCCAGCTGCAGGAAATGAAAAAAAAAGACACCTAGAGGTAAGTCTCTAAAGAACAAATGTGGGGAGAAAAAAAAAGAATGAAAACTGATGAATGAGTATTAGTCTGGTCCTGCTGGGTGTGAACTCCACTGGGGCAATAATGAAAGGACAGGAAAGAAATGTTACGTTTTATGGATTTCAAGGGAAGTTTATATAAAACACCCAAATATTGCCAAGTTCAGAAACTTAACTCATTGTTTCCTATCAGACTCAATCGTAAGGCGTGCTTTGTAACAGCGTGAGACGACAGGAGACGTGCTCTGACTGAACAGCAGCTTCCATGTTTCCCCACACAAACACGAGGCTCAGCTGACCGACGGATCCACAACATGAAGCATTCACACTCAGAACCTTTCCACATTTCCTCAAGCTACATTTTATTCGACAGCTAAACACAAATTAGATCTTAATTGCAAGAAAATGGAAGAACAATTAGAAATGATTTCAAAAATGTTCACATCTAAGAACAACAAAACATGTAATGCATTTGTATTTACCCCCCTTTTATCCTGATATCCTCTAAGTTCTGTGCAGCCAGTTACACGCTGCATCTAATTGACTAATTAGGTGCCCAATTAAACATCTAAATTTCCAATTAGGTGCCTTGGAGGGCATCTAATTACATAAAATCCCCCTGTGTGTTATTTAATCTCTGTGTAAATCCAGCTGTTCTTTGTTAGAGAGGATTAGAGAGCAAACAGCGCCAGGCAGACTAGGAACACAGCAGACAGGAGGAAGCTACGGAGACGTTTGAAGCAGGGTTAGGTCACAAAGCCACATCTCAAGCTTTGAACATCTATCAGAACTTTGTTCCGTCCAAAGTCTGAGACAGAAACGCCTTCCTGAAACTGCGTGAATCTGGCGGGCTGCGGCGTTAACGAGGGAAGCAGCCGATGGGGCTGAATACCAACGCATGCCACACTTTTCAGATTTCGGCATTTAAAAATTTTTTTGAAAACTATCGTTGACTTTCTCTTCACAGCTATGTAGTACATATTGCTTGTTTGTCACATAATATCAAGCAGGGCTGGAGCAATTAATCAGACGAATTGCTTATCAAAATGATTGTCAACTAAATGAGTAAGTGATTAATCGATGACTAGAGACTAAAAAAAAAGACATTTGCTGAGATAACAGTATACTCAGAGCCGTAATTAAGCCAAAGCTGTCCAAGAAAAAAAACTTACATTTTGTTTTTAAGATAAAAAAACTAACTTTTGTAAACATGTTCTACCTAGAACGCCTCAAAAGGCAGTTTTAGCTCCACCTGGTTCAAATTATATTTATGTATATTAAAAAAAGTCTATTAAGCACCTTTTCCAACTAATCAGTAGATCCAATAAACAATCCACAAATCAGCACTACACTGTATTAATGTTAATACAATACATAAGGTCAAGACCTATTGACCTATCAAGACCTACTGACCTTCTTTTAGCTGCAGATGCATCTTTGCTACGAATGATGAATATTGCCTGGTGTTATTCCATTTTGGGCAATAAAATGTTAATTTTCTTATTTAAAAAAAAAAAACAAACTGACTTCTTTGTTTATTTGCATCTTTTAATGTATTTCCAATATTGCATAAAAACAGATTAGATTGTTAAATCAAAAATCTACAGACTGCGCCGATTTTTAAAAATCAGATTAATCGTCGTAAAAAAAACCCCAACAAAAATGAGGGAATTACTCGAATACTCGGTAGTTGCAGCCTTTATATCGAACTCCCAAACAAAGAGAGAACGTCAGATCATTTTCTCACGTAGATTTTAAACCGACCGCAGAATTTTTTCTATGAACGCTGCGTCTGAAATACCTTTTGATGGTGCCTTTGGCGCGTACACACGCTTCTCTTCGACTTTAGAGGCCGAATCCCCACCGGTGTTGTTGTTGGCTGGAGAATCGTACACATAAGAACCTGCTCCTCCAATGTTAACACCTCGGGTAGAGTAGGAAGACGAAAAAGGATTTAGAATTACACAGATGTAGTGGATATAATATTCATTTGATGAATTATCTGCATTAAAATGTTCCAGATTATATATATTTTCGTATAACAGGTAAGGAGCTAAATATAGAGAGTTACATGCATCTCACCAGCAGAGAAACTCTGCATAAATAAATCAAATGGGTTTTTAATAATGCAACGGTGTGAGACGGGAGTGCAGTTCACCTTTTGGCCCAAAGAGGGCAGCATAGCATGGTTTGTGGCAGTAGGGCCTTCCATCGTGCTGCAGAGAGAGAACATATCATCGTTAGCTGGAGAAAACCCCCAAACTGATTCACTTCTAGAGTACATAAAACAGAAGGGAAGCTGGTCATGATGTGTGTGTGAAGTCACAACGTTCACACACTTTCCCGGTGTTATAAATGTTGCAGATGGGGGAACATGTCCAAAAATGGAGCTTTTTTTTTTATCCTTCTGCCACCTAATGATGAAGTCATTGTCACAGGGTGCTATAACCTAAAATAACGAGCGCTACTGTATCCAGGAAACCGGTCTCTGTTGATGAACACACACACACACACACACACACGCACACACACACACACACACACACACACTTCAATGGGAGCTTTGTGTCTGCACATGTGTGACAGACATCGTGTTTCCATTCCCAAGAAAAAAGGGGGAGGAAAAGGGAAATAAAAAAATCTAAGTTGTGACATAAAAGGTCTTGAATCCGATGCACACTGGGAATGTGTCAGCCACCGCAGAAACATGTGATGGGTGAAGGGGATCGGGGGCGAGGGGCCACCGGTGTGTGTGCAGGCTCCAATGCCCATAGATGAGAAAACTCAGCGAGCAGGTGGCGAGACCTGCAGGGTGTTGAGTGGAAAACCAGCCACTGCTCACTTTGCCATGGCCACCTGAGCTCTTCATTTATTTTTTTTTCTTCCTCGAAGGACAGCGAAGAAGAAAGAAAAGATCGCTCTCTGACTTTAATAATGCATCAGCCGTGACAGGATTGGCTGTTGTTAAAGCCGCCACACTCTCCCTCTGGGCCTCGCGTTCGGCTTTTACGAGACTCCCGACGGTACGGAGTCGGACTCCGACGTCTTCCTCGGGATCCGACCGTACGGACAGACGGGACGCAAAGTGAACTCAAAAATGGATTCGCCACACAAAGAAAAGCCCACTCTCTTCCCAGCAGTTAAACCTCCCACACTGTCACACACACTTAAGGTTTGCTCCAACTCTGTGCTCTGGTTTCTAAACCACTGCTCACCTTTCAGCTGCTAAATCATCTCTGAAGGTTTAGCCGCTTTACTTTTTTATTTTCTGCGGACAAACTCCCTGCCATCCGTTTCAGGGTGAGTTATCACTTAATAAGACCCCTATTTATGAAGTTAAAGTTCATGTTTCTTCTAGGATTTCCTGATGAACCCTGGAATCAGCAGCAGCTCAGGAACGACCCGTCGCTGCAGGTCATGTAAGCGAACAGGGCCGAATTTCCTTCCTGTATTGTCTGAGTTTAATCATTTTAGATGGCTGAAAATAAGAGCAGTGTGATGAAAGAGTTTACATTAGCTGAGCCTTCTGAAAACATTTCTGACACATTGAACTTTTCCACAGTTTCTCACATTACAACGCATTGCATCAGGATTTTATCTAACGGAACAATAATGTCCCTGATAAATGAAGGAACGTCCGTAGCGTGAAGCTACCAAAAACCATTTTTTTTCCACATTAGGGTGAAACGTTTTGTTTCACTAATTAGATGCCTTCTGTGGCATATAGTCGGTTATTTAGGTGCCTTATTAGTAAATTAGTTCAGTGCAGCCAATCTTAACTGACCTAAAACAAGAGAAATGAATTTGTTCAGACAGTGAGATATTTATATTATCTTTAAAAATGTGGTTTCAACTGTAAGTGACGCTTTCTAAATTAAATTAAGGCTTTTAATCAAACGTCAGATTACACTTTAATATCAAACTGTGCAGTTTGAATATCAGGTGCTTTCGAGGGTTTTACACAGAAATCGAGCACTGATTTAGCACGACTGTCCCTGATCATTCTGACGTTTTTATGACCCGTACAGTCGGCTTCAGAGCATCATCAAGGCCCACTAGGCTCATGCGATGACTGCTGACCCCTCCCGAGTGATGCAGCTGACCCTAAAGCAGCCAGAAGAGCCAGTGCTCATCAGCAAAGTGCCGAAAGCTTGCAAATGCAGATGAGAAGTGGACCTTCAAGTCGCTGCAGTTGAAAACAACCGGTAGCTTTTATTCCATTTGCGAGAAAGTGAACATATCTGAACGGACGAGTGACTCACTTTGACCGGATTTGAAGCTGTTAAAGATTAAGTCAAACATTTTAACCCAGCACATGCGCTAATTCGTGACCATTAGGATTTATAGATGTTAACTGAGTCCAGATGGTTCTGACGTTCCAGCAGTGTTGCGTTTAAAAAAAAAAAAAAAAAAACACCTCCGAATGTGCTGGAACAAATAAAGCCATGCTCTTTCAGGGTCAACAACGGAGACTTGTCACGTCGCATGTTGGAGGTCGCGCCTGGGGGGAAACCGCTGCCCTCGTTTAGCCCACAGACGTCAGGCCGCTCTGGGCCGCATCCTGTCCCTACAACTCCTTTTAAAGCAGCAGTCCTCGTTCTTCTGGGGTTCGCAACCTTCCACATACCGGGCCTGAGAGGATAACAAACAGCACTCCCGGACAATCCCTTTTAAACATTTCTTTCCAGAAGGAACGTCACCGGGCCTCGAGTTTCCATGACGACGATCGGGCAGAGATTCGTCTTCCTGTTAAAGTAAGAGTCGTGGCGTGGGGAGGGACTTGGATGCCCTCCACGGAGCGGAGGACGGCGGGAAGAGCGAGCGAGGGCCTCGGAGAGAGACTGTGTGCGACTACAGTACTGCAATCAGGCAGAGATTAAATGGCAGACAAGCATCCTTTGGGATCTGTGGGGGGAAATTGCTTTTGTGTCCAAAGAGGTTGAGATCACATCCTCTTTGACCAAAAGGGAAAAAAAAAAAAAAAAAAGAGCGGGAGATCAAGAAGAGTGTTTAAAAATAATAAGAAAAAAAGAAAGCATGGTTGCCCGGGTCATGAACGGGTAAATCAAAAACGATGAGATGAGAGAATCCTGAAAAGGCAGAAGCAGACAGTGAGCAGTGCAGCGTCAGGGGAACCTGACTGAGATGTGATACTGCAGTCTGACTCTGCAGGACAGAGAGGTGGGATCTGAAAACGGCTCATCCTGCAGGGCTGGAGGGAGAAAAACATCCCATGAAGACCCAACATATCGAGACACACAAAACAGGCCCGGAAAACGGAAAGCAGACACAAATATATCCGGTGACAGATGCACAAGGACTGCGACATATCATGACCCAGAGAAGGAAAAATAACACTCCGATACGTCACAGGACCTTTTAAAAGAGACTACGGACTCTGGTGTTACACGACACCTCAGGCCCAAAAGGCCAAAATTCAGAGATTCTGTCTGCAAGTCTGATAATCACCAGGCAACAATCGATTCTGGCTCTTAGACGTTGCAGTAGCAATGAATGGACTGCAAGAATACTAAAGTCCTAAAGGTTGCAGACCTGTGCCTACTGTGCCGAGTCGTCTTGTCTCATTCTTTTATCTGATCATATTGCCATGAGTTATCGTAGTTTATATCTTGGTAAAGTTAACTGTGTGTTGTTGTTCTACTTTGTGCAGCACTTTGGTCAACTTTCATTTTAAAAGTATTATAATATAAAAAAATAAAAAAAAAGGAAAAAAGGCTGACTTGACTTCAAGAAGTCAGACTAGGATTCTCTTGCAAAAAAGATTTGTAATCTCAATGACAAGGTTAAATAAAAAAAATTTAAAAATCATTAATGAATAATGGTTGAAACAAATGAGCTCATAAAGCAAAAACGTCTCCTTTCTCCGACACAATGTCTACACGGCAATTTAAACTAATTTCAGAAAAAAACTAATATTTTATCTTTTCATGGATATATATATATATATATATATATATATATATATATATATATATATATATATATATATATATATATATATATAGATAGATAGATAGATAGATAGATAGATAGATAGATAGATAGATAGATAGATATAGAGATAGAGAGAGAGAGAGAGAGATTTCACAGTTTGAACCCACTGACCTCTGCGTGGCCTCCTGCATTCAGAAGCTTGTTGCAGCGGTCACATTTGAGGCACAGTTTGTGCCAGTCCTTCCCCAGCGATGACACCTTCTCAGCTGCAAATCAAAGACAAAAGACAGAAGGGAAGTGGGATCAATGCAAACATTCACATCACGCAACATTTGTGCAGATTACTGTGAATAATCCCCCCTTTGGCCCCTCTATCAATTGTGCATGTTTGTATCACAGAGCGCCCTTCAATCAGCCACTGCAGGGAGGAATGACGTCCCCCATTGCTTCACTATCTACAATAATGATTGGTTTGTGCTGTGTTGTCTCTGGCCTCGATGGGGATGCTGTCATCACGCCAACAGAGGGATTGTTTTCTTGGAGGTGGGAACAGTGGGGATGCCTGTGTACAACACCGGGATACGGCGATGATGTCATAGCCGGGCTAACTGACAGCGGCGTTAGAAACAGCGGGGGGGATCCATGTCTAACCCAGATTCTTTGAATAATCTATTAAAAAAACAACTAAAAAAAAGAAAACACACACACACTCCCTTCCCCCACCCTGATGCACATGACCCCCCGGCGCCCCAGCCCCATTTCAGTCCACTTCTCCTGCCGTCGTCCGTCCAGACAGGCGAGGGACGCAAAACGTACACTTCAAAACAACAAATCACCACTGCCTCCAAACAATGGGCCCCGAGGAGTCGTCCTGGCAGCGGAGGAAACACCTTCTCTTATCAAGGAACAGCAAAAATAGCCGGATACTTCGGCCCGTTTCCTACATGCCCCAGCTCATAAAGCACACAAACATGTGCGCACGCAGCCAGCTCATATGCAGACATTAAGGCATTCCTCTTGTTCCTCCACACTGCAACATAGCTTCATGTTATAGTATATATTTATGGAAAGGTTTAAAAAAAATACTGTCTGCAAGTGAAAGATGAAAAGACAGAAGAGCCTTAGTGGGAATGTAATTTTTTTTTTTTTTTGGATGATGAAAAGAAAAGATATAAATAGCATAGATGCACAAATCAGATTTGTGTTTGATTTTAGATCTCGCTCTGCACTAAGTTTGAAACATTTCACTGATACCCAAAATAGTTAACTTTGAGTCAAAGTTAACTAAAAAAATCAAAGTTCGATTAAAAATACATAAAACCCCCAAATAGCCACACGTAACACTTCTTGATTGTAGAAAATCTGCAGGTTTACAGCTAGACTGTGTCTCCTTTGACTGACTCTCAATGACTTCTTTGTAAACCTGATTAAATGAACTTCCCTCTTTGGGTAATCAAGTTAAATTTGATTTGATAAAAATTACAAAGGAATCACATTAAATTATCTAGTGGAAAAAATTCCCCCAGGATTGATTCGAGAGATGAGATTACTCTGTTCTTTCTCCAGTCGCACTCTGCTGACTCTGTCAATTACGACAAATGGATCACAACAAGACCAGGGGAAAAACTCACACTGTGCGTGGAAGTGGGGGTCTTGGAAAAACACCAAGCGCTGGACAACTTCTTAAGTCCAGCAATTCACGCTGCAGTTTACACAATAAATTGCAGAGTGAATAATTTTTATTTCTTAAACCAGAGAGAAAATATACTTCAAGCTAAAGAAAAGAATCTGCCTTTCGACAAATATAGTCCTCGGCGCCACAACTCTAGTAAATGGAAACGCACCACCATAGTTAGATTCTTAAGGTCACCTTTAACAGAAAACAGATCGGATTCTTGACAATAAAAAAATACCTTTCCATCAGGAATCTGTGAAATATTATTCACAACCTAAAAAAAAAAAGACGGAGCGAGAACAGGAAACAGCCGTGAGCACCAGGCGCGCTTTTGAATCGCTGTTCACCCCAGGATCATGAAACAGCTGCAACTGGGGGTTCAAGGGAAAAAACAAACACACACGACTGAGAGAAAAACCAAAACACAGTTCATGCAATAACAAGAGGTGACTGCAGGTGTTGTTTGTGAGCATAAGGTTTCTTAGGTAAGAATTCTCTGTAGTAAGAATAACATTTTGACGACTACATCAGTGAGGTGCACGAGTAAAGAAACGGACTGATTATGTGCGAAGAAGTGAGAATTTTAGCTGCTTCCATTCACTGCCACCATATTTTAACACATCCTCAGCAACAATGCTTACCAGAATCTTAAAGGAAATTCCTGTTTATCTGAGAACTGCGTGAATTTTCATTTTTTTTATTTTAATATTTTTGTCAAATTGTCATTCATAAGAAAATTGACATCCCATGTCTGTGCAACCCAGTAAGTAGTTGCCTTTTCGCTACAACTTCAGCTCAAAAAAGTAAAAACAGGATGTGTTCAGATTCTCTTCTAAGCAGATTTGCATCATTTCCTCTTGTGTCTGAGGTCACCGTATGACCTTTCAAATGTTGACAGAATGGCGCAGAAACGGAATACTGGAAAACTGCCTGCATGTCCTCGGGGAAATCTATCTGTCAATGACTCATTCACAAAAACGGACAGAGTTTTAAAAGTCAGAGGATGAATGGAAACACACTTCAGGGAGACTGCTGCTTGTTCTCTGCAGATGTCCACCGTTTAACAGCTCCCACTTTGAAAAAGACGTTAATCTAACAAGAAGGGTGAACTCATCTGGTGTATTAAGTGCAAGAAAAGGGAGGGTGGGGGAGGGGGGCTGGCCTAGATAAACTGAGTCACTATCTGCCGTCGTCATCCTTTATTCAGTCCAGACTAATGCACCAAGAAACAAAATGTGTTGCGTAACAATAAACAATCACGGTATCCTAAAATAGTGGACACGTGGGAACAAATGATGCAAATGAAAAAGCTGCAGCGCATCCTCCCGCCTATATGTGGGTAAAAGCCCCCACCGGTTTAAAACAAACAAGGGGGAGCAACTTGACAGAAACTCACGTTGGCAATGTCAACATTGAAGAGGACGTGCCAGATCCTGCCTGCTCTCTATCCAAAGCCCAAAAAAAAAGGGGGGGGGGATTCCTGGGAATGTTGATGTAAACATAGGGAAAAAAATCCCAACTGAAAGGTTCTCATACATCTTACCTGACCTACGCTGACAGAGCCACGGGGAAATGGATAATTGTCAGTGAACTGGGCATCTCTTTGTTGTCGTCCTTGCAAACGACAAGCACAATCTCAATCTCTCCTATTGGATGTTCTGCGCTGATTTTGCAGCTGGACAGATTAAATACAGGACACTAACTACAGATATTTAAATAGTCCATAATTTGGGGTGCAACCATGTAAAGGCCTTCATTTGTGGAAAGGGTTTCATGTGAGAGATGATTGCTGCTGAGGCGTTTAGAGGCTCTTTGGATTTGCAGTGTTTGTGTTTATGTAATTGAGAGCCGGTGCCTTCAAAAACGAGAATGTCAGCGCCGACTTTAAATCCTGACGAACAGAGCGCGGTCCCTGCAGCGACGTCGAGCAGGACAGAGGTCGACTGATACCTGAACCTCTGAAAGCTCTTTGACTTAATTTCTTCATGTGCAGGAGTCTCTGAGTCTTGTCAGTGTGGTTTTAATCACAGAGACAATCTGCTTCCGACTCTCACTTACCAACGCAACTATTACAGCATCGCGCAAATGTATTCACCCCCCGTCAGCTTGTCCTCATCATGTCGTGTTACAGACACAAACTCTTTTTAGAAGGATTTTATGTGCGACCAAAACAAAATAGTGTACAACTTGAAATAGAAAGGAGATTGATATTAGTTTATACAAATTAAAATCTAAAACGTGGTATTCACTGCAAAAACTCAAGATCTTACCAAGTATTTCTGGTCTAGTTTCTTAGTGCAAAACTCTTAGTGCACTAGAAATAATACAAACCTAAAATTGAAAAAAAGATATTGATCAAATTAAAAAGTACAAGTTACACTGGCATTTTATTTCAATTATAGGAAAAATGTCTTGCTATATGCAAAATAATCTGCCTGTGGAACTAGTAAGCTTTAGCGACTAAAGAAACCTTCCTATATCTTGCTGAAAATTTATTCGTAAGATATTTGCACTTGAAACTGGACAAAAATACTCGTTAAGATTTGGTCATTTTAGGGCAGCAACAGACAGACGAGGGATAGTTATTGTGACATTCAAAGCAGACCCTTCACATGGTGATACACGATGGCGGCGGGATGATGCTGTGGGATGTTTCTTTTCCAGTAGAGTCAGGGAAGCTGCTCAGAGTTATGGGGAAACAGGGAGTGATAGTGGGAGCAAACCTGTTAGTCAAAGTCCAGATCTGGAGAATGGAAATGCAAGCCACATGTTTTTTCTTTTTCTTTTTAATATTTTTGAAAACTATGATTAGCCACAACTTTGCGGGGGTCTATCACATAAAATCCTAATAAAACATGTGGAGGTTGATGGATCCATTAAGCATGCATACCCAAAAACAGAGCAAAAAAAAAATACATTAAAAACATTAAACCTAACCCCAAAAGTAGAAAAAAACTTCAACTGTATATATATAAAAAAAAAATAACACGACCAGCTTGATCTGTAATGAACTGCAAATAAACAAGGCAACGTTCTTCACAACAAAACAAAACAAAGCGTCTGCATGTCGCTTTACGCCCTGCATAATATAATTTCATAAAAGGTTATTTCTGGTAAACTGTAGTCAAATGATTTTAACTAAGGGGAATAGAAAGGTCCATTCAGCATCAAATAGATTTAGCATTAGCGAGCATGAATTACTCGTGATTGGGTTTGAGATTGTCCGAGCATCCATGCCGTTGACGCCACAAAAAGCCTCCTGGAGGCTCTAATTTAATTCTCCCCATTCGCTTCGGTTGTGAGATGCACTTTTAGTCTAGACTGCTCTCAGAGCCGGGTTTTCCGCTTGGGAACAGACCCTCAACAAATGGTTCACAAACACAGCATAATTGGACGGAGCATTAGGAAACGGAGCACTAACGAGCAGCCTTCTGAGGGGAAACATTAAGCCGCATTTCTCCCAATGACTTAATTACCTTTCCACGATTGTCAGCAGTGACAGAGCAGCTGTGCCGTAGCTACAGGTGGACTTGTTTTTTGAGCTGGGGGGGAGAGATTGTCCCCGTTTTTCTCACGAGTGATCGACGAGAACAGAGCGCCGAGCAAAATTTACACAGCCAAATACACAGCATTAAAAAAAATAAAATAATTTTTTTTTTAAAAAAACTACAGGAAGCACCGTCGGTAGGTCTGGGTTTGGAAATCTAATATGTGTGTTTACTTATCACTCAATAATTCGATCAGGGTGTAACAGGCGGAAATGTAATTTGCTTGACAAGGAAGAGGACAACAGGGCTTTCTGATCAGGAGCTGGTTTCTGAAAGAGAAAAATCTGGTCATCGTTTGGATTCATCAGGTAGTAAAAACAAGCTACAGTCAGCCATGATGGTTCTGGTGTGACAAACTTAATGATTCGCCTAATGCTTCGTTTTGTGCCGTTCTGTTGCAGCCTGAGTTGACTTGGACCCTTTTCTGCAATAAACCCAACCACACAGCCGTCCCTTCATCTTCTTCTTCATCCAACTAGAAACAGCTGTGTCCACACGGGTGTTTGTGATTTCAGTGTGATAACCGTGGCTCCACGCACCTGAGGAACAGACCGGAGGCCACTTCGGTTTGTGTCCCGGGAGAAACAACAACAACTAACCAAAGGGAAAAACTGAGCACCCTGTGTTTTCCTGTCTGCGTCCTTGTTCCGCTCTCTGGAGGAAAAACACCCTCAAGCACTTCTGACCTTTTCCTCCACATACAGACAATAGGCATTCATGCACCAAAGGAAAGTTCTCAATAGATAAATATGCTGTGAATTTAGCACATGTTTTTATTGTCTGCTCATTACGAAACATTCGAGATGCAAACTCGATATAAAGTTGTACAGTGCATTCAAGGGTGAACATTCTTAGATTAATTACTAAGAGGACAAGGCTCAAAATTACCAAAAAACATAAGAACTATGGACACACAGACCAAGTCTTAAATACAGGGTTTCTTCTTATTTTACAGTAGGATAATTTTCTAGACTTAAATTCCCAGTGTTCTCCATTCTTTATACTCATTTTAAAATGTATAAAACTGAAAAAAACAACAACAACAACAACAACAAATGCTAAGGTGAACAGGCAGAGAGCCTATAAAAACCAAAAGGAAAGCAAGGAACCCAAGGAAGGACACAAAGAAAGGAGAGCAAAACAGAGAAACAAAAAAGAAAATGGTGGATACCAGAAATAAAGGAAAGTATAAGAAAAGAAAGCTATACAGAAGCAAAGAGAGAAATGGATAAACATCATCATAAGGAAGAAAAGAAGTAGGACATAATGAATGATTCATTTCCTAATGAAAGATGGAAAGACACAAAGTGAAAAAGGAAAAAGAAAAGACAGCAGAAAGGCAAAAAAAATACATGAAGAAGGAAGAAAGGAAGGATGGACATGAACAGGAAAGGAAGCATTGTGTAGGAATCCTATAAAAAAGTAGCTTTGGCCACACTTGTTGCAGATCAACAGGGTTTAACAACAGATTCTGCTCCTTCTTAATGGGTTTCCTGTGGTTGGGGGAGGAGAGGGCTTGACCAACACTGACAGAGCAAAGGAAGTTTATCTTAACTTCATAAGAACTTTCAAATGATTATTGTATCTCGAATGGCCAGAGGGAAAATGCAGCCTTTGAAACAAAACATACAGATAAACTCAAGGTTGGAACTACAGGACCAAGGACTGTTTGGAAAACTGTTTGGAAAACAGTCCTTGGAAGAGGGCCCTGAAGAGGACAGTGAGGGGATCGGAGTAGGTCATTGGCATAACCTTACCCTGTGTTTAACATTTGTTTAAGATCATATCATGATCACAATTTCCTATTGTTATTTATCTTAGGAGAAAGCGTCCATTAACTCAAAGAAAAGTATGCACAAAGTCATAATTTAGTTTTCTAATATATTTTAAAATATCTGGTAGATGGAGATGTGAAGAGTAAAACAAAAACAGGAACACCAATTTAAAACAATTACATAAAAAAAAAACAATAGAGAGAGAGTGTAGCTTAATATAATTCAGGAAGATGTTACTATATTAGACTAATTTTAAAAAGGAATTCTGGGAAATCTATCCTGTAAATCCCCCTCAGTTTTATTTTGTAGTGTGGCAGCAGTTTTGGGATGTTGCTAAATCTGGTGAAAGTAACATGGAGCTGACCCTGATGGCAGCATTAACCAACAGAATTGATTTATTTATGGTCGGTACGCGCTCGTAGCTCCCTGAGCGGCTCACAGTGACTGTTCAGGGTGGTTGTTCGTTTGCTTCACAGCTACTAAAAAAAACATTGTTTTGGACCCAGCTCACTCCCTGTGGCTGATGCAACCTCATAGCAAAACCAGCTCTGGAGGTCGTCCATTGCCTCAGACGAGGCGAGGCTTCCTCTACGGGCTCACTACCCGTCGCCCCTCCCTTTGTGTACAAACGAGGCCGACCTTGGGAATCCCGCTGGCTGATGTAAATGGACTGCAGTTAACGTGCATCCTGCCTGCGCCGACCAGCAGACCCGCGGGCGAAGCAGCCACTCGACCGTCCATCTCCCTTTGACTTTTTCCTCCGCCCCCCAAAGCTGCTTTCCCTGCACCGAATCTGTTCTCCAAGAAAAAAGGGAAACGGTGTCCAAGCTGCGTGCCGTTCAGAAAGATCGAGTGCTCCTCAAACAGGAAGTGGAGTCGTTTTTATGACTTTGCATTGTGCACCAGATTGCTTTAATTTGATAATGAGTCTTTAAAGGGAAGAGATCGCATGAGAGCGCTATAAAGGGCAGACGGTTTTAAGTGAGTCTTGAGGTCTGACTTGCATGGAAAGCATGTCTGTGTGGCAGGATGGTGCAGAGAAGAAGCTCCAGAGTCTAAAAGATGAAGTTGTAACTCAATGGAAATTTATGTTTCCACTTTAAGTACAATTAAATCAGGTTATATACTTAGAACACTATAAATATTGTATGAGATGCATACAATTTTCATCATCTGAATGACATCCAAACCAAGTGCATGCACCATTTACACAAATTAAAACCTGGAAGACCTCAAAAGGCATCAATTTGGGAATGTGGTGTGTTCCCAAATTGATCTTTCCATCGGATCGATTGGATGCTTTGTTGTCATATCTGTAAAACGGACTCCAGCTATTTCTCTTTACAGTCGTCAATAACCCCAAAAAACACAAACATGACCTCCAATCTTATCAAGCACCTCAAAGCACACAATACATGCAGGAGACCTGAATAATAACGCTAGTCTGATATCTGATTTCACTTCTTCCAAGTCCTTCTAGCTGATTACAAACACAGACGTTTGCAGATATTGTTTCCCCAAGTCATTTGTGCAACAGATTTTACTTTGGTAAGCTGTTTCTCATGGTGATACCTCAGCCCCCTGGCCTCAGGCACTCTCACTGCTCATGTTAGGTTTAATTGCTCTCTCTAACTTGACCTTACTAGAAAGTGTTTTGTGCTCTATGATGGACTGGTGTTGTATCCAGGATGTGTCCTGCTAGAGATGGGTACCGACTCCCCTACCAAACCTCACCGGGATAAGACGGTGGATGGATGATTCGTGCCAGCTGGCTGTGTGGAAGTTATGCCAAAAAAAGCTTTTCTTTCCCATCATCACAAATATAAACATATGAAGTTTTTGAAACTCTACTGGAAGTTTTGTTTTAATTTCCTTTATTTAACCAGGTAAACCCCTGGTTTAACTGGAACTCTGTGCATAGGCCTGTCACAGTGATCAATAAATTAATTAATTGCATGATCAATTAAAACAAGCTCAATAATTTCCATTGGTATAGTTAATCGTTTTCCTGTTTTCTTCTCTTTCTACAAAAAACTGAGATAGTCTTCAGTTTGATGTTTTGGTTTCAACTAGCCCCTTTTTTGAAGGCCAACTGTGTTGCTGTGTTTACTCATCTTTGATATTTAATAAGTCTCCAACGTCCAGTGTTAAATGTCCATGACAATTTAAAGCTTATTGCTTTTTGGAAACGTGTTCTTGCATTATTTTGCCATTACTATAACATTCGTTGAAAATGGTCTCAAAACAATATTATCGGTTATCGCGATAATTTCTGGGACAATTTATCGTCCAGCTAAATTTGCTATCGTGACAGGCCTGTGGGTGCATTAAAAACAAGATTGGGCTTTTCAGTAGCCAACACTGCAACAAAAAAAATGCCACTCCCTGTGTTTGTTCTAACCTTGAAAAATTTTACAGTTTAAGTGCCATTCTGTAATAGTAGGCATACTAATATTTGTGCCAACCTCATCTTTCATTCAGGGAACAGGGAGAATACCGTGTGCACTAGGATGAACAACCGACTGTGCTCCTCTATGCTGTTGCGTAACAAGTCAAACCACAGCAACGGTTGTACCTGTGTGCGAAGCAGTGGTAAAAGATGAGCCGTCAGCACCAAGCTTAATGCCATCTCCATTAGAGGATCATATTTGTGCCTCATAAAGGCAGAGAAAGAGGACCCTCGCTGACTGCCGCACAGGAGCTGGTGGGTTATGCAATTCCAAAAAAAGCAGGAGGAAAAAACCTCAAGAAAAGATGTTACATAACCGACAAGGCACATTCATCCAGCCCCGCTGGGCAGCCAAGTGGAAAACAGGGTGCTCTAGCGTTGACAGAAAAGCGGGGTGGGATAAATAAGGTGTATTGTGTGGGATAAAAGTGGGAATAAAAGGGGAGAGGTGTGTGGGAAACGGACCGCTGGCCTTTCGTCCCCTCGGTCTGGTTAGACCGAGGGGATGAAGGTACTCGGGCTCTCTGGAAGGAGAACCGTGCGCAGAGACAGAAAGAGCCCTGTGTGAATAGAGATGTCGCCTCTCATTAGAATGCATGAAGCACTCAGGGAGTCTCCGCTTAAAGAAAGGCAAAACCATCTCACCCTGCTTTCCCCATTCCGTGCAGTTAGAGCGAAAAGGAAAGTGGAGGAGGAATTACAGGTCCTGGGCCGCCACCAAGAGACTGAGAGGAGTCGGTGGATAAAAGAGAAAAAGAAGTAGCTCACCCAGGAGCTCCATTAGTTCCCATTAAGTCCTCGTTTATTCAGTTAGCGGCACAAAGATGCATTGCCCCCGTTTGTCGTGCAAACGATACATATCAGCTGAATTCAGGCTTGGACTCCATCACATGGCCTGAATTCCCACTGGGCCTGGCTACATGTCTGCCTAGAGTCCCCTCGGTGTATTACTACAAGCATTTCTGTCCCCTTCCAGATGTGAGGCCACAATGTGGACATGTGGTATTCAACCAACCATACCCATACAATCCCCTGAGACATTCGCATTCTTTCAATACCAACTCTGATGAGGGATTTCCTTTTTTTTTTATATTCCTGACGTTTTTCTTTTGGGGTCCCTGAAAGCAAATCAGCATTTTAAGTGGCAGAAACTCCAGAAGTAGAGGTAACATTTTCCCCTTAAGTTGCAATTAAGCTAAAACGTCAGTGCCCAATAAAGCTTCAACGGAAAACCAGAGGAATTTCCATCCCAGCCGCGGCTCACCACTGCCCTTTGAAAAAGTATTTCTATTCAGAAAAGATGAAGAAAAAAAAATTGGAGTTAAATAATGAATCTACTGTTGCTTAACCCCATGCTAAGGGAACCAGATGGAGGGCCAGGTGGGTTTTTACAGGGTGGGCAAGTAGAAGTAGCTACTTGCCTTTTTCTTCACGCCAACGCATGAAGAAAAAGGAGAGCTAAACAAGACAGGAAATAGACAATTTTCTTAACCAATGACACACTTTTGAGAACATTTGAAAAAATTAAAGGCATAGTCGTGGAGAGAAGAGAGTCTTTGTTTAGGAACTTCAGTGCATCATATTTGCCTTTTGCAGATGATGTGGTTGTGCAGGCATTCCTTTAGCATGAAAGCGGTTCAAAACTGGACATTAAGGAGCTGTGAGAGTAAACCTAAAGTTCTGAATAAAAAGAATATGATGGACTAGGAGGTCAGCCTGTGTGGTAGATTTCAAGTTCCTTGCCATCAACCACAAATGATGGTGGAATGGATGAAGACAGCTGGGCTAAAATTCCTTCATAGGGATATTGGACATGGTCAGGAACCGAACCATTCAGGAGGAGGTCTAGGTAAAGCCCTCGATCCTTCACAATGAAAGGAGTTATGATCAATGTGAGATTCAGATAATGACCTCAAGACTGACAGCTTGCTCCATTATCCAGGGGAGCTCTGACAAGAGCTGCTGCTCTTCCACATTGAAAGGACTCAAACGTAGAAAAATATGGTCGAAAGAGCAAAACTCTCGATTTTCCGATGCGTCAACAAGTCATGTGAAAAAGGACTAGAAAGCAAAGATCTCAAGTTACTGGTCTCGCTAAACCCCAACATGACATATAGTTCATGACCAAAACAACCACACCTTGCATATAAATGACTGAGATTAGCTTCCTTCATTGGTTGGCTGGGCTCACCTTTAGAGATAAGCCGAATATCTCGAATATCTAAGGGGAGATCTCAAAGTCGAGCCACTGCCCCTCCACGTAGAAAGGACTCAGTTGATGAAAGACCTGAGCCAAATAGCGAGATTATACATTTCTTAGAACCGTCCAACCTTCTCCGATGTTAATAAGAGATGGATCAAGTCCAAAAGAACTGGAAAGGAGGTCAGAGATAAGCCAATGACCTCCAAGTAAAGTCAGCAGTCCTGCAGGGCAAAAGGAGTCCTCTGAGATAGCTCGGCCCTCTGATCAAAACATCTCCCTCTGAAGGTTTTCCGGCCACTTAAAACTCAGCTGGAGAGTATCCGTGGGGAGAAGTCTTCTATATCTTCCTGGACTTTTTACCTTCGAAGCACCACAACCTCATAAGGGGAACACAATGGACAGAAGGATTGATCATCACACCCACTCATGTCTGCTTTGTAACTTCTACATTCCTGCAGACTTGTTAATTCACCCCTGCTCAGAATTCCTCACCTCTTTCAGGAGCAATATAATTGTAAGGAGTATGCGTGTATGTGTGTGTGTGTGTGTGTGTGTGTGTGTGTGTGTGTGTGTGTGAGTGTGTGTAGCTAGTGCTGCTGAACTTTTTCTTTTACAGTATCTGACTGTCATTAGGCATGCTGTTATTGCTGCAGGCCAAATGTTACTCCCACCCTGACCTCTCCCATTCCTCCTTGCGCATTTCACAGCTTCGCTCTAAAATGACTGAAACGTTAATATTGTCATTAACGCCTCCCTGCACTCCTCCATGATCCCTTCATCATCTTCATCACTTGCTCGTCCCAGACACACCTCACGCAAAAATAACTGACCCGGACCAAAGTGCGTTACATAAAGACAAATAACACACACCAAAGGGGAGCGGTGATTCACACGCTGCAGAGAATTAAGGCTACAGAGAGAAGTGAATACTCATATGTTTGAAATCTGTAAATAAATCTTATTTGTAGGGATGTTATTCCATGCCAGTGACCCGGAGGATGAGGAGCAGCTGTGTTGCGTGCTGCGGGCCGCTTCTGTTACGCAACAGTCCTTCCATCCACTCACATAATTGCTTTTGACCCCCACTGATGAGCACTGTGAATTGCGTAGAGCTGTGCTTTCTGTGTTTTTTCCAACACAAACAATGGATTATAAAAAAATATCAACAGCACAAGCTTAAATTAAGAAAAAAAAAATCAACAGAGGATGAACATGAAGAGCAGAGGATGTAAATTACTGTTTATGTTGAGAATCTGAGCTCCTATAATCTAGGCACATCTCAAACTGTAAGCATCTTTTCATAAAACAGAGCATATAAGTAGTAATCATCCTCGCTGTATGGAAGTATGAGTCAGAGCTCTCGTCATGTGGGTGTTTTGATTTCTCAGTTTTGTTTACAAGGATGAAAAAGATGTACATTTCCAGGTTTCCATCCCACTGACGCCGCATGTTGCTACCATCTTCTGTGAGTGGACACTCTTAGCATATGGCTCTCTTGGCAATAGGTCTCTGACAGCTATTCTCCAGAGCCAACCGCCGAGCTTGGAGCTTTACCAAACACAACAAATTAAAAATGGCACAGATCGGACTCAGAGCGGGATAAATCCTTCATCTGATCTGCAGCAGACGGCACAAACATCACAAATTTTCACACTGACCACCACTTGATGACATAAAGAGGGATCAATCAATGAAAAAACGTGTTTGTTTACTTTCTTTTTGTTCATTAACCCCTCCAAATCTACAGCTTTTGGGTTTCACAGAGTTTGTTCAAGTGAATCATTTACTTTTCTAGTGACTATGACCCCTAAAATTGGCCCAGTGAAAGGAATGTTGAGGACGTCTGTGAGGAATCCTTAGGGGAAAACTGGGAAAAATTTAAATATTTCCCGCCAGTACAGTGATAATTTATCATAGCCCCAACAGCAGACAAATTTTACCAAATATGTAGGTGGAAGATGTGCTCACATTCTAAACTTTATTTTAAAAAAAAAAAGCAGTGTTACTTATCATATATCTTCGTAGCACAAACATAATTGTTAAATCGACAACATCTAAAAACAACACTGCATGGACTCAAATGTTTACTGTTTAAAAATGTTTACATTTAAATTAGCGACACCGTTATTATCAAATGTAATTTAAGCACACAAAAGTCCACTCTGCTTGCATTACTCACCGAAATACACCGTCTTGTCGCACTTGGGGCACTTCGAGGCCATGTTGGAGCTCTAGGAAATGTGGGTCTACTAGTTTTTTCTGTCCACCCGGTATTTCTCCTCTCCTCGTGCTCCGGTTCTCCCAAAACAGCAAGTGTCCCGCCGTCCACAGCAGCCAGAGCATCTATGCCTCATTTGCATATCCCCGCCTACTTCCAACAAAAATCCCGCCCTGAATACTTCAGGGACTGTCGGAAATATTTCTACTTGGCAACAAACCCCCCTCCGTCGTAAAAAATAAAATAAAATAAAATAAAATAAAATAAAATAAAATTGTGAATATCTTTGCCGCATTCTCGCCATTCACTTTTTATAATCCAGGCTGAATAATCTTTCTGTATGAAGCAGGTACTGAGATGTAGCCTAAAGCATCCCCAGTTAGAGCAACAATAGAGATGAGCAGATCAAAATTTTCAAACTTACCAGTTCATTATTTTTTTTAATTTTCCTCTTAAAAATGTACTACACCTATTTCTATTGTTTCCTTTATTTTTAACAAAACTATGAGACAAAATTTTCTTCAACCAGTCATTTTTGCCACCTTTTAAATATTGATAAGGTTTACTCTGCATCATGCTAACTGAATTTTTGGAAACTGTGCTAAATATTCGTACAGCAGAGCCAGCTCAGGTTATAAGCAAACTTTGTAGCTGGACATGACTTCCAGATCCTATAGAGGAGGAAAGAACTGTCAAGTTTTTATAAAAAAAATAGAAAAGTGTTTCCTCTGCTTAAAATGTCTTATTTTGTAATCATGTTATCTATTTGCATTTTTTTCTTCATTTTAGTCTATAAATAAAAGAATTAGCACATAACTCTACGTTTTTGTCTGTCTGATTACTTAATTTCTAAATATTATGATATTGTAAACAACTACTCAGGACATAGCCATCCATCCATTTTCTGAACACCCTTGTCCCTCAGTGGGGTCGGGAGGGGTGCTGGTGCCTATCTCCAGCTAACGTTCCGGGCGAGAGGCGGGGTCAGGACATAGCCTTTTTACTAAATACTTTTTTGCTCTTGAGTAATTTCTTAGTGAAGAGTAAAAAACTTGAGTAAAAATATGCTACTCTTACTTGAATGCAAATTTTTGTTATCAATTAATTCAGACCATAAAATTAAAATGAAATGAGAATCTACAGTTGTTATATTAGCTTATGTAGCTGGCTACACCTGCAAAGCTGTGGTGCTGTTTATGAGCAGTAAAAACATATATATTTAAATGATAAGCTGAATATGTTCATTAAGTGTATTTGTATTCTACACAATGAAAGGTTACATAAAACTATGTTGATTCATATTTTGTTGCATCAAAACAACGCAATGAGTTACAGAACTTTGTATGGTTGTGATTAGCCTAACCTTCCTGAGCAAAGTGAATATCCGCTGTTTATAGCATCGCATCTCCATTAGCTGTGATATA